>NC_072397.2:47280000-47590000 GCF_028885625.2 Pongo pygmaeus | reverse complement strand
ATTCCATTCCATTCCATTCCATTGCATTCCATTCCATTCCATTCCATTCCATTCAATTCCGCTGAATTCCATTCCATTCCGTTCCTTTCTATTCCTTTCCACTGAATTCCATTCAACTCCACTTCACTCCACTCCATTCCACTCCAATCCATTCCACTCCAATCCACTCTATTCCACATTAATCTCTATTCCATTCCATTCAATTCCATTCCATTCCACTCCACTATACTTCAATCCACTCCACTCCACTCCATTGCACTCCATTCCACTCCATTCCATTCCACTCCATTCCACTCCACTCCCCTCCACTCCACTCCACTCCATTCAATTCCACACGACTCAACTCCATTCTTCTCCACTTCACTCCACTTCTTTCCATTCCATTCCTTTCTTTCCATAGGATCTCACTCTGTCACAAAGGCTGGAGTACATTGGCTGAATCCCAGCTCACATTTCTTTTCACCACTCAATAGCATTCCATTCCATCCCATTCCATGCTTTCTATTACACTTCACTCCACTACACTCCACTCCATTCCATTCCACTCGCATTCCATTGGAATCCATTCCAGTCCACTCCACTCCACTTCACTCCACTCCAGACCACTTCTTTCTATTCCAGTCCATTCCATTTCATTAACTTACTTTCCCCTTCTTTCTTTCGACAGGATATCACTGTGTCACCCAGGCTGTAGTGCAGTGGCACAATCTCAGCTCACATTATGTGTCAACTTTCCATTGCATCTCATTCTATTCCATTGCATTCCATTGCATTCCGTTCCATTTCATTCCATTCCTTTCCATTCAATTCCTTTCCATGACCCTCCTTTCCACTCTGATTCACTCCACTCCATTTCATACCACTCCACTCCATTCCGCTCCACTCTACTCCACTCTACTCCAGTCATTTCCACTCCATTCCATTCCCTTCCACTCCATTCCTTTCCATTCAACTCCATTACATTCCACTCCTTTCCATTCCACTCCATTCCATTCCACTCCACTCGAGTCCACTCCACTACACTCCATTCCAATCCATTCCACTACACTCCATTCCACTCCACTCCATTACCCTCCACTCCACTCCATTAAACTCCACTCCACTCCATTCCACTAGACTCCAATCCACTCCACTCAATTAAATCCACTCCACTCCACTCAACTCCACTCCACTCCACTCCAATCCTTTCCACTCCACTCCATTCCACTCCACTCCACTTCTCGCCATTCCACTCCACTCCACTCCTTTCCACTCAATTCCATTTCATTCCATTCCACTCCACTCCACTCCTTTCTACCCCACTCTACGCCATTCCACCCCACTCTACTCCATTCCACTTCCCTCCGTTGCATTCCACTCCATTCCATTCCACTCCATCCCATTCCATTCCATTCCGTTCCATTCCATTCCATTCCATTCCATTCCATTCCACTCCACTCCACTCCACTTCACTCCATTCCATTCCACTCCACTCCAGTTATTCTATTCCTCTCCATTCCATTCCATTCCATTGCATTCCACTCGACACCACTCCATTTCACTCCACTCCACCCCATTCCACTCCACTCCACTCCATTCTATTGCATTCCATTCCACTCCATTCCACTCCATTCCATTCTATTCCACTCCATTCCACTCCATTCCATTTCATTCCACTAAATTCCACTCCACTCCACTTCCTTCCACTCCACTCCACTCCAATGTAGTCCATTCCATTCCATTCTGTTCCTTTCAACTCCAGTCCATTCCATTCCACACCACTCCATTCCACTCCACACCACTCCATTCCACTCCACTCCACTCCACTGCATTCCATTCCATTCCATTCCACTCTATTCCACTCCATTCCTTTCCTTTCCACTCCTTTACTTTCCATTCCACTCAATTCCACTTCCCTCCATCTACTCCACTCCACTCCAATCCATTTCATTCCATTCCATTCCGTTTCTTTCAACTCCAATCTATTCCATTCCACACCACTCCTTTCCACTCCACTCCACTCCACTACACTGCATTCTATTCCATTCCATTCCGGTTCACTCCATTGCTTTCCATTCCTTTCTTTCGATGGGATATTACTGTGTCTCCCAGGCTGTAGTTCACTGGTGCAATCTCAGCTCACTTCATGTCAACTTTCCATTGCATTGCATTCTATTCCATTGTATTCCTTTGCATTCCATTGCATTTCAGTCCGTTCCATTCCATTTCTTTACATTCCATTCCAATCCGTTCACTCCACTCCACTCCCCTCAATTCCATTCCATTCCATTCCAATCAAATCTGTTCCACTCCACTCCACTCCACTCCACAACATTAAATTACATCCGATTCCAGTCCACTACATTCCACTCCACTGCACTCTGTTCCTTACCACTCCATTCCACTCCACTCCCTTCCACTCCTCTCCACTCCACTCCAGTCCACTGTACTCCTCTCTATTCCACTCCACTCCATTCTACTCCCCTACATTCCATTCCATTTCTTTGTTTCCACAGGATCTCATTCTGTCAGAAAGTCTGGAGTGCAGTGGTACAATCTCATCTCACACTCCTTTTCATCATTCCTTTGTTTTTCATTCCAACCCATTCCATTCCATTCTATTTCACTCAACTCCTCTCTACTCCACTCCATTCCATTCCACTCCATCACATTCCATTCTATGCCATTCAATTCCATTCCATTCCACTCAGTTCCACTGGACTCCAGTCCTTTCCACTACATTCCATTACACCTGATTCCGTTCCACTCCATTCCACTCCTCTCCACTTCACTGCACTGCACTCCACTCTACTCCATCCCATTCCATTCCCTTCCATTCCACTGCACTCCACTCCACCCCACTCCACTCCGCTTCATTCCATTTCATTTCTTCCCATTCCATTCCATTTCTTCCCATTCCATTCCTCTCCATTCTAATCCACTCCACTTCACTCCACTCCACTCCACTCCACACCATTCCGTTTCAATTCCACTGCATTCCATTCCTTTCCTTTTTTTCGAGAGTGTCTCTCTCTGTCACCCAGCCTGGAGCACAGTGGCAAAATCTCAGCTCACATTCCATTCCGTTCCGTTCCGTTCCATTCCATTCCGCTCTGCTCCAATCCGCTCCATTCCATTCCATTCCATTCCATTCCATTCCATTCCTCTCCTTTCTTTCGACAGGATATCCCTCTTTCAGACAGGCTGTAATGCAGTGGCACAATCTCAGCATACATTTCTCTATTCTGTTCCGTTTCGTTCCATTCCGTTCCAATCTGTTCCTCTCCACTGCACTCCACTCCATTCCTCTCCATGACATTCCATTCCTCTGCATTCCAATGCACTCCACTCCACCCCACTCCACTCCACTCCACTTCATTCCATTACATTCCACTCCATTCCATTCCTCTCCATTCCAGTCCACTCCACCTCACTCGACTGCACTCCACCTCACGCTATTCCATTCTATTCCATTGCTATCCATTCCACTGCATTCCTTTCCATTCCTCTCTTTTCAGAGTATCTCACTCTGTCACCCAGCCTGGGTTGTACTGGCACAATCTTCGCTCACATTTCATTTCACCATTCCATTCCATTGCATTCCATTCCATTCGATTCCATTCCACTGCACTCTACTCTTTTCCAATCCATTCCACTCCAATGCACTCCACTCCATTCCAGTCCACTCTACTCCTTTCCATTCCATCCCATTCCTTTCCACTCCACTCCACTAACTCCACTCCACTCCAGTTCACTTCAGTTCACTCCACTCTACTCCATTTCATTAAATTCCTCTGCATTCCATTCCATTCCTTTCTTTTGATAGTTTCTCACTCTGTCACCCAGGCTGGAGCGCAGTGGCACAATCTCAGCTCACATTTCATTTCACCATTCCATTCTATTCCATTCCACTGCATTCCACTCCAGTCCATTCTAACCCACTTCACTCCAGTGCATTCCAGTCCACCCAGCTCCTTTCCATTCAATCCAATTCCATTCCACTCCTTTCCAATTCACTCCATTCCACTCCATTCCTCTCCATGACATTCCATTCCTCTCCATTCCTTTGCACTCCACTCCACTTTACTCCACTTCACTCCACTTCATTTCATTTCATTCCACTCCATTCCATTCCTCTCCATTCCAGTCCACTCCACTTCACTCGACTGCACTCCAAGTCACGCCATTCCATTCTATTCCATTCCATTCCATTCCACCGCATTCCATTCCTTTCGTTTCTTTTGAGAGTATCTCACTCTGTCTCCCAGCCTGGGTCGCAGTGGCACAATCTTAGCTCACATTTCATTTCACCATTCCATTCCATTCCATTCCATTGCATTCCATTCCATTCGATTCCATTGCACTGCACTCTACTCCATTCCAATCCATTCCACTCCAATGCACTCCACTCCATTCCAGTCCACTCTACCCCTTTCCATTCCATCCGATTGCTTTCCACTCCACTCCACTAACTCCACTCCTCTCAAGTTCACTTCAGTTCACTCCATGCCATTAAATTCCTCTGCATTCCGTTCCATTCCTTTCTTTTGATAGTGTCTCACTCTCTCACCCAGGCTGGAGTGCAGTGGCACAATCTCAGCTCACATTTCATTTCACCATTCCATTCCATTCCATTCCACTGCACTCCACTCCAGTCCATTCCAATCCATTCCACTCCAGTCCATTCCAGTTCACTCAGCTCATTTCCATTCCATCCCATTCCATTCCACTCTTTTCCACTCCACTCCACTCCAATGCAGTTCATTCCATTCCAGTCCATTCCATTCTATTCCTTTCTTTTGACAGTATCTCACTCTGTCACCCAGACTGGTGTGCAGTGGCACAATCCCACCACACATTTCATTTCACATTTCCATTCCATTTATTCCCATTACGTTCCACTGCACTCCACTCCACTCCACTCAATTCCACTCCACTCCATTCCAATCCATTCTATTCCATTCCATTCCTATCCCTTCCATTCCACGACTTTCCTTCGACAGGATCTCCCTCTGTCACACAGGCTGTTCCACAGTGGCACAATCTCAGCACACATTTCTTCATTCCATTATATTCCAGTCCATTCCATTCCATTCCATTCCATTCCATTCCATTCCATTCCATCCCTTTCCATTCCACTCCATTTCATTGTATTCCATTGCACTTCATTCCACTCCACTCAGCTCCACTCCATTGCATTGCACTCCATTCCATTCCACTACATTCCACTCCACTCCACTTCTTTCCAAACCGCTCCAATCCACTCCATTCCGTTGAACTCCACTCCACTCCATTCCACCCCACTCCACCCCAATTCATTCCACTCCACTCCATTCCATTCCATTCTATTCCACTGCCCTTCACTCCATTCCATTTAACTCCATTCCACTTAAATCCATTCCATTCCAGTCCACTTCACTCCAGTCCACTCCAGTACACTCCACTCCATTGAATTCCACTGAATTCCATTCCAGTCCTATCCATTCCACTGCACTACATTCCACTCAACTCCATTCCATTCGTTTCCACTCCACCCCACTCCATTCCACTCCACTCCATTCCATTCCACTCCACTCTACTCCACCCCACTACTTTCCACTCCAATCCACTCCATTCCATTCCATCCCATTCCACTCCACACCAATTGACTACACTCCACTCCATTCCATTCAACTCCACTTCCCTCCACTCCGTTCTCCTTCACTCCTTTCCATTCCATTGCATTCCATTCCACTGCACTCCACCCCATTCCACTAAACTCCATTACATTCCGCCTCACTCCACTCCATTCTGTTCCATTGAATTCCAGTCCACTCAACAGCATTACATTCCAACCCACACTATTACACGCCACTCCACTCCATTCCAGTCCATTCCATTCCATTCCACTCCAATCCATTCCATTCCACTCCATTCCATTCCGTTCCACTATACTCCACTGCACTCCAGTCCATTCCACTCCACTCCATTCCATTCCATTCCAATCCAGTACTCTCGACTCCATTCTATTCCACTCCATTAACTCATCTCCATTCCCTTGCAATCCATTCCATTCCATTCAATTCCACTCCATTGCATTCCATTCCACCACACTCCACTGCATTCCATTTCACCCCACTCCACTTCATTCCACTCCGCTATACTCAACTCCACTCCACTCTATTGCACTGTATTCCATTCCACTTCATTGCACTGCATTCCATTCCATTCCACACCATACAATTCCATTCCATTCAATTCCATTCCACTCCATTCCATTCCATTCCTTTTCACGCACTCCATTCCACTGCACTCCACTTCTTTTCACTCCATTCCATTCCACTCCTTTACATTCCACAGCATTGCAGTCCACTCCATTCATCTCCACTCCGTTCCTTCCTTTCCACTCCCCTTCACTCCATTCCATTCCAATCCATTCCACTTAAATCCATTCCATTCCACTCCACTCCACTCCATTTTAGCCCACTCCATTCTATTCCACTCCATTCCACTCATCTCCATTCCATTCCACTCCACTCCACTCTACTCTACTCCATTCCACTCAAATCCACTCAATTCCATTCCGTTTTATTCGATACCACTCCACTCCACTCCACTGCACTCCATTCCATTGAACCCCACTCCACGCCACTCCATTCCACTCCAATCCATTCTATTCCATGGCGTTCCTTTCCACTTCACTAGAATCCTTTCTATTCCCATCCACTCCATTCCACCCACTCCACTCCATTCAATTCCATTTCTTTCCATTCCACTCCACTCCATCGCACTCCATTCCACTCCATTCCACTAAATTCTGATAAATTCCACTCCATTCCGTTCCACTCCATTCCACTCCATTCCATTCCATTCCATTCCATACCAGTCCAGTCCACTCCATTCCATTCCACTCCATTCCACTCCTCTCCATTCCTTTCCAATCCATTCCATTACATTGAATTCCACTCCATTCCATTCCGTTCCTCTCCATTCCATTTCACCCCATTCCACTCCATTCCACTCCATTCCACTCTACTCAACTGCACTCCACTCCATTCCACTGCATTCCACTCCACTACCTTTGATTCCATTCCATTCCACTCCACTCCACTCCATTCCTTTCCAATCCATTCCACTGTATTCCACTCCATTCCGTTCCATTCCATTCCATTCCAGTTCACTCCATTCCACTCCACTAGATTCCATTTCAGTCCATTCCATTCCACTCCATTCCACTTCACCTGATTCAACTCCAGTCCATTACTTTCCATTCCATTCCCCTTCACTCCATTCCATTCAATTCCATTTAACTTAACTCCATTCCATGTCACTCCACTCCACTCCATTCCATTCCATTCCATTCCACTGAATTCCATTCCAATCCAGACCAATCCAATCCAATCCATTCCACTCAACTCTATTCCATTCCATTCCACTCCACTCGAATCCAATCCACTCCACTCCATTCCATTTCACTCCACTCCACTGCACTCCACTCCACTCCATTCCACTCCAATCCACTCCGTTCCATTCCATTCCAATCCACTCCATTCCATTCCATTCCTTTCCACTCCACTCCACTCCACTCCATTCCATTCCTTTCCAATCCACTCAACTCCATCCCACTACACTCCATGCAATTCCATTCCATTCCATTCCATTCCACTCCACTCCATTCAATTTCACCCCACTCCATTACATTCCATTCCACTGCACTCCACTCCACTCCATTCCAATTCTTTCCACTCTACTCCTCTCCAGTCCATTCCAGTGCACTCTACTGCTTTCAATTCCTCTGCATTCCTTCCACTCCTTTCCATTCCACTCCACTGACTCCAATCAACTCTACTCCACTCCAGTCCACTGCACTCCATTCCATTTCATTAAATTCCACTGCATTCCATTCCAATCCTTTCTTTCGAGAGTGTCTCACTCTGTCACCCAGTGTGCAGCAGAGAAGCACAATCTCAGCTCACATTTCATTTCACCATTCCATTCCATTCCATTCCATTTTTTTCCATTCCATTGCATTCCACTGAACTCCACTCGACTCCATTCCAATCCATTCCACTCTACTCCACTCCATTCCACTCCACTCCACTCCATTCCATTCCAGTCGTCTCCACTCCTCTCCATTCTATCTCATTACATTCCACTCCTTTCCACTCCATGGCACTCTACTCCACTCCATTCCATTGCATTCCAGTACAGTCCATTCAATTACTTTCTTTTGAGAGGATCTCACTATGTCACTCAGGCTGGTGTACAGTGTTACAATCTCAGCTCACATTTCATTTCACATTTCCATTCCATTCCTTTCCATTACATTCCACTGCACTGCACCTCAGTCTACTCAATTCCACTCCACTCCATTAAAATCCATTCCATTTCATTCCATTCCAATCCCTTCCATTCCACCCCTTTCTTTAGACAGGGTCTCCCTCTGTCACACAGCATATTCTGCAGTGGCACAATCGAAGCAAACATTTTTCCATTCCATTCCATTCCATTCCATTCCACATCACTCCACTCCACTGCACTCCATTTATTTCCTTTCAACTTCCCACCATTCCATTGCATTTCTCTCCTTTTCTTTCCATTCCATTCCACTCCACTGCATTCCACTCCACGCTATTCCACTCCACTTCATTCTATTCCAACCCATTCCATGTCACTCCTCTAAACTCCACTCCAATCCACTCCAATCAATTTCATTTCACTTCACTCCAATTCACACCACTTCACACCATTACACTCTAGTCCATTCCATTCCACTCCATTCCTTTCCACTCTACTCCATTCCATTCCTTTCCACTCCATTCCATTCCTTTGATCTCCATTCCATTACTTTCCTCTCCATTCCTCTTCACTCCATTCCACTCCATTACACTCCATTCCATTCCACTCCATTCCACTTTACTGCTTTCCTTTCCATTCGATTCCACTACTCTCCACTAAATTCCATTCCGTTCCATTACATCCATTACATACACTCCATTCTACTACACTCCACTCCATTCCACTACACTCCATTCTATTCCATTCCATTCAGTTCCATTCCATTCCACCCCAATCCAGTCCACTCCACTCCACTCCATTCCACTCCCCTCCACTCCATTCCATTCCATTCTACTCCATTCTACTACATTCCACTCCACTCCACTCCATTCCATTCGATTCTATTCCACTCCACTCCATTACAGTCCACTCCACTCCGTTGCACTCCACTCCTCTCCACTATTCCCCTCTCAAATTCACTCCACTCCACTACATTCCAATCCACTACACTCCAACCTTCTCAAATGCATTCCATTCCATTTCATTCCACTCCACACCATTCTATTCCAATCCTCTCCAATCCATTTAATTCCATTCCACTGCACTCCACTCCAATCCACTCCTCTCCTTTCCACTCCTTTCCATTCCACTCCGTTCCTCTCCACTCCAGTCCATTCCAATGCACTCCACTCCACTCCACTCCAGTCCATTCCACTTTATTCCATTCCATTCCGTTCAGTTCCACTGCATTCTTTCCATTCCATTCCACTCCACTCCAAACCACTCCTCTCCACTCATCTCCATTCTATTTCACTCCTCTATATTCCATTTGATTCTATTCCTATGCACTCCACTGCACTCCACTCCATTCCATTCCACTCCTTCCACTCTACTCCATTCCATTATACTTCTCTCCATTGCACTTCACTCCACTCCTTTCCATTCCCCTCCTTTCCATTCCACTCCATTCCATTCTTCTCTATTCCAGTCCACTCCACTGCGTTCCACTCCACTCTACTTCACTGCACTCCATTCCATTCCATTCCACTGCTCTCCATTTCACTCCATTTCATTCCAGTCCAACCCACTCCACTCTATTCCAATCCACTCCACTCCTTGCTACACCACTCCTCTCCATTCCATTCCAAACCATTGCACTCCACTCCAGTCGGTTTCACTACACTTCATCCCAATCCGTTCCACTCCATTCCAGTCCACTCTACCACATTCCTTTCAATTCCATTCCTTTCCACTCCTTGCCACTCCACTCCACTCCATTACACTCCACTCCACTCCCTTCTATGCCCTTCCATTCCATTAAAATCCGTTACGTTCCGTTCCTCTCCATTCCAGTCCATTCCACTCCACCCCATTCCATTGCATTCCATTCCACTGTCCATTCCACTCCACTCCACTTCATTCCATTTCACTCCATTCCTTTCCACTTTATTCCATTCCAATTCATTCCACTCCACTCCATTCCATTCCATTCCATTTCACACCACTCCAGTCGACTCCTTTCCACTCAACTTCATTCCATTCCATTCCATTCCATTCCACTGCACTCCACAAAAATTTATTCCATTCCACTCCAATCAATTCCACTCCACTCCATTCCACTGAACTTCATTCCACTACACTCCATTCCATTCCATTCCTTGCCACTCCAGTCCACTCCATTCTCCCCATTCAGTTCCGCTTCTTTCCATTCAACTCCGTTACACCCCACTCCAATCCATTCCACTCCACTCCATTCCATTCCTCTCTAATCGACTTCACTCAACTCCACTGCACTCCATTCCATCCCACTCTTCTCCACTCCCCTCAATTCCACTCCACTCCTCTCCATTCCACTCTAGTCCACTCCTTACCACTCCTCTCCCCCCATTCCATTCCATTCCATTAAATTCCACTCCATTCCATTCCACTCCATTCCATTCCATTCCACTCCATTCCAGGTCAATAACCTCCACTCCACTCCACTACACTCCATTCTATTCCATTGAACTCCACAACATTCCATTCCATTCCAATCCATTCCATGCCACTTCATTCCACTCCACTCCATTCCACTCCCCTCAATTCCACTCCACTACATTCCATTACATTCCATCGCATTCAACTCCACTTACCTCCACTCCATTTCATTTCACTTAGCTCCATTCCACTTCACTCCATTCCACTCCACTCTATTTCTTTCCATTTCGTTCCATTCCGATCCACTCCACTCCATTCCACTCCACGTCAATCGATTCTATTCCACTACCCTCCATTCCTTTCCATTCCATCTCACTCCATTCCATTCCATTCCATTCTATTCCATTCCATTCCATTCCACTCCATGCCATTCTATTCCATTCCATTCCATTCCACTCCATTCCTCTCCACTCCATTCCATTCCTTTCCATTAAATTCCATTCTCTTCTATTCCATTGTACTGAACGCTGCTACACCCCAATGCACTCCACTCCACTCCATTCCAGTCCATTCCACTCCACTCCATTCAATTACATTTCACCCCACTCCACTCCATTCCGCTCCATGACACTCCATTACACTCCACTGCACTCCATTCTATTCCATTCCGTTTCATTCCATTCCACTCCATTCCATTCCATTCCACTCCATTCCAGTCCAATCTACTCCATTCCACTCACCTCCACTCCACTCGACTTCACTCCATTACACTCCACTCCACTCCATTCCATTGCCTTCCACTCCATTCCATTCAAATCCATGCTACTCCACTCCACTCCACTCCACTCTATTCCACTCCATTCAACTGCACTACATTCCACTCCACTCCCCTCCTTTCCATTCCATTCCACTCCACTCCATTCCATTCAATTCCATTCCATTCCATTCCATTCCACTTCATAATATTCCATTCCATATAACTCCAATCCATTCCACTCTGTTCCACTCCATTACACTCCACTTCATTCCATTCCATCCGATTCCATTCCACTCCGCCCCACTCCACTCCATTCCACTCACCTCCACTCCTCTCCAGTCCAATCCATTCCATTCCATTTCACTCCACTCCACTCCATTGCATTGCATTCCACTCCATTCCACTCCATTCCATTCCATTCCATTCCTTTCCATTCCATTCCCTTCCATTCTACTCCATGACTTTTTACTCTATTCCATTCCACTCTATCACAGTCTATTCCACTGCATTCCATTCCACTGCAGTCCACTTCACTCGACTCCAATGCATTCCACTCCACTCCACTCCATTGCCCTGCACTTCACGCCATTGAACCCCACTCCACTTCATTCCACTCCACTCAACTAAATTCAACTCCACTACACTTCATTACACTCCACTCCAATACACTCCATTCCATTCCATTCCCCTCCATTCTGTTCCATTCCCGTCCATTCCATTCCATTGCATTCCAGTCCACTCCATTCCAAACCACTCCACTTCCCTCCATTCCACTCCACTCCACTCCACTCCATTACACCCCATCCCATTTTATTCCATTCCTTACCACTGCAATCCTCTTCACCGCACAACACTTCACTGCATTCCACTCCATTCCATCGGATTCCATTCCTCTCCATTCCACTCCACTACACTTCACCCCACTCCACTCCACTACATTCTTTTCCATTTCTTTCCTCTGCATTAATTTCCATTCCTCTCTTTCGGGAGCATCTCAAGCTGTCACCCAGCCTGGAGTGCAGTGACACAGTCTCAGCTGCCTTTCCGTACCATTCCATTCTGTGCCTTTCCGTTCCTATCCACTGCAATTGAATACATTCGAATACATTCTATTTCGGTCCACTGCATTGCACTCCATTCCACTCCTCTCTGCTACACTACAGTGTACTTCACTCCATTCCTCTCCATGCCATTCCATTTCACGCTATACCACTGCACCTCACTCCACTCCACTCCAATTCATTCCATTCCATTATGTCCTGTTCCATTCCTCTCCATTCCATTCCATTCCACCTCATTCCTGTCCACTCCTCTCCAGTCCACTCCATTCCACTCCATTCCATTCCACTGCATTCCGTTCCAAACTTTTCTTTCGAGAGTATCTCACTGTGTCACCCAGCTTGGTGTGCAGTGTCACAATCTCAGCTTCCATTCCATTCCATTCCATTGCATTCCTTTCCACTCCATTCCACTCCCTTCCAATCCACTCCAATCCATTCCAAGCCAGTCCACTCCATTCCATTCCGCTCCACTGATCTCAAATCCTTTCCACTCCACAACATTCCACTTCATTCCATTCCTATAAATTCCATTACTTTCAACTCCACTCTACTCCACTCCAATCCACTCCAATCCATTCCATTTCACTCCAGTACCCTCCACTCCATTCCACTCCACTCCACTCCACTGCAGTCCACTCCATTCCACTCCCTTCCATTCCATTCCATTCCACTCCACTCCACTCCACTTTACTCCATTCGACTCCACTCCATTCCGCTCTACTCCATTCCATTCCTTTCCATGCCACTGCACTCCACTCCATTCCATTCCACTCCATTCCACCCCTTTCCGTTCCATTCTATTACATTCCACTCTACTCCATTCAACCCCATTCCATTCCATTCCACTGAAGTCCAGTTGAATACACTGCACTCCACTACATTCCATTCCATGGAAATACACAACATTCCATTCCATTCCACTCCATTCCATGCCACTCCTTTACACTACACTGCATTCCACTCCACTCAATTCCACTCCACTACACTCCATTACATTTCATGCCACTCAACCTAACTCAACTCCACTCCATTCCATTTCACTTCTCTCCACTGCACTGCATTCCACTCCACTCCATTTTTTTTCCATTCCATTCCATTCCACTCCACTCCGCTCCATTCCACTCCACCTCTCTCCATTCTATTCCACTTCTCTCCTTTCCATTCCATTCCATCCCTCTCCATTCCATTCCATTCCTCTCCATTCCATTCCATTCCTCTCCATTCCATTCCATTCCATTCCACTCCATTCCACTCCACTCCACTCCTCTCCACTCCATTCCATTCCGATCCGTTCAATTCCGTTCCATTCCATTGCACTCCTATCCTCTCCACTACACTCCATTCCACTACACTCCATTCCTCTTGGCTCTATTCCTTTCAATTCCATTTCACTCCACTCATCTCCATTCCACTCAACGCCACTCCATTCCACTGCACTGCTCTCAACTCCATTCCATTAACCTCCACTCCACTCCACTCCATTCCATTCCAGTCCTCTCCATTCCTCTCCATTGCATTCCATTGCATTCCATTCCACTGCACTCCATTCCACTCCATTCCACTCCATTCCATTCCATTCCATTCCATTATATTGCATTCAATTCCATTCCATTCCATTCTACTCCACAGCCTTCCACTCTGTTCCATTCCACTCCATTCCATTCCATTCCACTCCATTCCAATCCACTCCACTCCATTCCACTCACCTCCACCAAACTCCACTCCATTCCATTCCATTCCATTACACTCCACTCCACTCCATTCCATTCCATTCCATTCTATTCCATTCTATTCAACTCCACTCTACTCCACTCCCCTCCAATCCACTCCATTCCACTCCACTCCATTCCACTCCACTCCCTTCCATTCCTTTCCACTCCAGTCCACTCCAATCCATTCCATTCAATTCCATTCCACTCCATTAAATTCCATTCCTTACAACTCCATTCCATTCCACTCCACTCCACTTCACTTCATTCCTTTATGTCTGATTCCATTCCACTCCATTGCACTGCACTCCATTCCACTCCACTCCACTCCACTCCATTACATTCTATTCCATTTCTCTCCACTCCACTCTATTCCATTCCATTCAACTCCATTCCATTCCACTCCATTCCACTCCATTCCATTCTATTCCATTCCATTCCATTCTATTCCATGGCTTTCCACTCTATTCCATTCCACGCCATTGCAGTCCATTCCACTGCATTACATTCCCCTCCAGTCCACTACACTCGACTCCAATCCATTCCACTACACTTTACTCCACTCAATTCCCCTGCACTCTGCTCCATTAAACTCCACTCCACTCAACTGAATTCCACTTCACTACACTCCATTACACTCCACTCCAATCCACTCCAATCCATTCCACCCCATTTCATCCTATTCCTTTCCATTCCACTCCACTACACTCCATTCCACTTCACTCCACTCCACTCCATTCCACTCCATTCCATTCCATTCCCCTCCATTCCATTCCATTCCACTCCTGTCCACTCCATTCCAACTCAATACACTTCCCTCCACTACAAGACACTCCACTCCATTCCACTCCATTCCATTCCATTATATTTCATTTCTTTCTTTCCATAGGATCTCATTCTTTTACAAACGCTGGAGTATATTGGCTCAATCTCAGCTCAGAGTTCTTTTCACCATTCCATTGCACTACATTCCACCCCATTCCTTGCCATTCTGTTTCACTCTACTCCACTCCCCTCCACTCCATTCCATTCCAGTCCATCGCATTCCACTCGAATCAATTCTACCCCACTCCACTCCACTTCACTCTGCTCCACTTCACTCTATTCCATTGCAATCCATTCCGTTTCACTCACTTGCATTGCACTACTTTCTTTTGAGAAGATACCACTTTGCAGTGGCACAATCTCAGCTCTCATTACATGTCAACCTTCCATTACATTGTATTCTATTCCATTGCATTCCATTCGATTCCATTCCTTTCCATTATATTACTTTCCATGCCACACTGTTCCACTCCTCTCCACTCCACTCCATTCCTCTCCACTCCACTCCACTCTACTCAATTCCACTCCATTCCATTCCATTCCATTCCACTCCGTTCCATTCCATTCCACTCCGTTCCATTCCATTCCACTCCCCTATACTCTGCTCTGATCCATTCCACTATACTCTGCTCTGATCCATTCCACTCCACTCCATTCCGCTGCACTACACTCCAATTAACTCCTCTCCACTAGATTCCACTCCACTCCACTCCGCTCAAGTAAATTCCACTGCTCTACACCACTATACTCCACACCACTCCACTCCATTCCAATCTTTTCCGCTCCAGTACATTCCATTCCATTCCTTTTCACTCCATTCCATTACATTCCATTCCACTCCATTCCACACCACTACATTTCTATCCACTCCCTTCCATTCCATTGCACTCCACTCGAATCCTTTCCACCCCACTCCAGTTCATCCAACTCCACTCCGTTCCATTCCATTCCATTCCACTGCATTCCATTCTATTTCACTCTACTCCATTACCCTACACTCCATTCCACTCTACTCCATTCCATTCCATTCCTTTCCATTCCACTCCACTCCACTCCCCTCTACTCCACTCCGTCCCATTCCACTCCACTCCACTCCACTCCAGTCAATGCTACTGTACTCCATTCCATTCAATTCCATTCCATTCTACTCCACACCACTGCATTCCACTCCACTCCACTCTGTTCTCCTCCACTCCACTCCATTCCTTTCCATTATATTCCAGTCAATTCCATTCCACTCCACTCCACTCCATTCCACTCCACTCCACACCATTCCATTCCATTCCATTTCACTCCTTTCCTGTACACTCTACTTCCCTCCACTCCACTCCACTCCAATCCATTCCTTTCGATTCTTTTCTGTTCCTTTCAACTCCAATCCATTCCATTCCACACCACTCCATTCCACTCCACTCCATTCCATTCCATTCCAATTTTCTCCTTAGCATTCCATTCCTTTCTTTCCAAAGGATATCACTGTGTCACCCAGGCTGTAGTGTAGTGGCGATATCTCAGCTGAGATTACTTGTCAAATTTCCATTGCATTGCATTATATTCCATTGCATTCCATTGCATTGAATTGCATTCCATTCCATTCCGTTCCGTTCCATTCCATTCCATTTCAATCCATTCCACTCCACTCCACTGCACTACATTCCATTACATCCGATTCCACTCCACTACATTCCACTCCACTCCACTCCATTGCACTCCACCATATTCCACTCCGCTCCACTCTATTCCACTCAACTCCAGACCAATCTACTCCTCTCCATTCTGCTGCACTCCACTCCATTCCATTCCACTTCATTTCCTTCCATTCCTTTCTTTCCACAGGATCTCACTCTGTCAGAAAGAGTAGGGTGAAGTATTACAATCTAAGTTCACATTACTTTTCACCATTCCATTGAATTTCATTCCATCCCATTCCATTTCATTCTATTTTACTCAACTCCACTCCACTCCATTCCATTCCAATCCATTCCTTTCCACTCCATTCCACTCCATTCCATTGCATTCCACTCCTTTCCACTCCACTCCACTACATTCCACTTCTTTCCATTCCATACCACTCCATTCCGGTCCATTCAATTCCACTGCAATTCATTCCACTCCGTTGCATTCCATTCCATGGCATTCCATACCACTCCATTCAATTCCACTCCATTCCACTCCACTCCATTGCACCCCACTCCTCTGCGTTCCACGTCACTCCAGTCCACTCAACACCACGCCACTCCTTTCCACTCCACTCCACTCCACTCCACTCCATTTCACTCCATTCCAATCCATTCCATTTTACTCATATCCACTCCATTCCATTCCATTTCATTCCACTCCATGCCACTCAATTCCACTCCATTCCACTCAACTGTATTAAATTCCAATCCATTCCATTCCATTCCATTCCATGCCATTCCTTTCCATTCTCTCCACTCCACTGCATTCCGCTCTTCTCCAATCCACTCCTCTTCACTCGACTTCACTCCACTCCGTTCCATTCCATTCCATTCCATCCCATTCCATCCATTCCACTCCATTGCATTCCACTCCATTACACTCAACTCCATTCCATTCACGTCCATTCCACTCCATTCTACTCCATTCCATTCCACAGCATTCCCCTAATTCCATTCCACTCCATTCCACTCCTCTTCATTCCGTTAAATCCACTCCACTCCATCCATTACATTCCACTCCCCTCCATTCCACTCTATTCCCCTACATTCCACTCCATTCCATTCTGCTCCATTCCACTCCATTGCACTCCATTCCAGTCCATTCCATTCCGTTCCACTCCATTTCACTCCATTCCACTACATTGCACTCCACTCCACTCCATTACACTCCATTCCCCTTCATTCCACTCCATTCCACTCCACTCCATTCCCTCCAATCCATTCAACTCCGTTCCACTCCACTCCATTCCATTCCCCTCTACTACACTCCATTCCATTCCATTCTACTCCACTCCACTCCACTCCATTCCACTCCACCCCACTCGATTCCACTCCATTCCACGGCATTCCATTCCAGTCCATTAAATTCCAGTCCACTCCGTAACAGTCTGTTCCACTCCACTCCACTCCACTGCATTCCATTCCACTCCATTCCACTCCTGTCCATTCCATTCCCCTCCATACCTTTCCTTTCCACTCCACTGCAATCCATTCCATTCCATTCCACTCCACTCCATTGCATTCAACTCCAATCCATTCTATTCCACTCCACCTCACTCCACTTGTCCCAACTCCACTCCATTCCATTCCACTCTACTACATTCCATTCCATTCCACTGCATTCCAATCCAGTCCACTCCATTCCACTTATCTCCATTCCATTATATTCCATTCCATTCCATTGAAGTCCACTCCACTCCATTCCATTCTATTCCATTCCATTCTGCTGCATTCCATTCCACTCCATTGCAGTCCACTCCACTCCATCCACTGCACTCCATTCCAGTCCCCTGCACTCCATTTCACTCCACTTCACGGCTTTCACTCCACTCAACTTCTTTTTATTACATTCCATTCCATTGCACTCCATTCCATTCCATTCCACTCCATTCCTTTCCATTCCACACTACTCCTTTCCACTCCACTCCATTCCACTCCACTCCATTGCATTGCAGTCCATTCCATTTAAGTTCATTCCACTCCTGTCCATTCCTTTCCACTCCAGTCCCCTCCATTCCATTCCATTCCATTCCACTCCTCTCTATTCCACTCCAATCCACTCCCTTCCACTCCACTCCACTGCCTTGCATTGCATTCCTTTCCACTCCATAACATTCTGTTCCACTCCACTCCACTCCACTACATTCCATTCCACTCAGTTCCACTGCTGCCCATGCTATTCCCCCCATATCTCTCCATTCTACTTCACTCCATCCTATTCCATTCCGCTCCACTCCAATCCACTCCGCTCCAATCTACTCCACTCCACTCCATTCCATTCCACACTACTCAATTCCATTCCATTCCACTCCATTCTGCTCCATTCCACTCCAGTCCACTCCGTTCCACTCCTCTCTATTCCATTGTATTCCATTCCATTCCATTCCACCCCACTCCACACCATTCCATTCCATTCAATTCCTTTCCTCTCCATTCCATTCCACTCCATTTCAGTCCACTCCACACCACTCCATTCAATTCCATTCTATTTCTTTCCACTCCACTCCACTCCATTGCATTCCGCTCCACTCCACTCTACTCCACTCCATTCCACTGCAATCCACTCCACTCCACTCCATTCCACTCCAGTCCATTCCTCTATACTCCATTCTGTTCCAATCCCTTCCATGCAATTCCTCTAAACCCCACTGAACTCCAATACACACGATTTCATTTCACTTCATTCCAATTTGGTCTACTCCACTCCATTCCACTACACTCTATTCCTTTCCAATGCTCTCCATTCCATTCCATTCCACTCCATTCCATTCCATTGAGTTCCATTCCACTCCATTCCATTCCATTGCACTCCATTCATTCTATTCCACTGCATTCCATTCCCTTACACTCCACACCACTACATTTCATTCCACTCATCTCTACTCCATTCCTCTCCACTCCACTGCACACCTATCCAGTCCACTCAATTCCATTCTGTTCCATTTCATTCGACTTCCATCCATTCCATTTCATTCCATTCCAATCCATTCCATTCCACTCCATTCCATTCCATTCCATTCCACTCTTTTTCATGCCACTCCATTTCACTCCATTCCACTCCATTGGAGTCCACTCCTTTCCTTTCCACTCCATTCCATTCTATTCCACTCAACTCCACTCCACTCAACTACATTCTATTCCATTCCTCTCCACTCAACTCCATTCCATTGCATTGCATTCCATTCCTTTCCATTTCTAACTATTCCTCTCCAATCCACTCCATTCTACTCCACTGAACTACATTCTATTCCATTCGTTTCCATTCCACTCTACTCCATTCCACTGCACTGGATTCCACTTCATTCCTTTCCATTCTATTCCTTTCCACTCCACTCTAAACTATTCCAGTACAATCCATTCCTTTCTGTTTCACGCCACTACACTCCACTGCACTCCATTCCACTCCACTCCCTTAAAAGCCATTCCATTCCATTCCATTCCACTACACTCCATTCCCTTCCACTCCACTCCATTCTACCCGAATCCACTCCATTCCATTCCATTCCATTCCCCTCTGTTCCATTCCATTCCACTGAATTCCAATCCACTCCACTCCACTGCATTCCACTCCACTCAACTCGACACCACTGCACTCCACTCATATCAATTCCTTTCCATTCCACTCCATTCCTTTCCATTCCATTCCACTCCATTCCACTCCAATCCAATCCCCTCCTTTCCACTCCACTCCACTCCATTCCACTCCAGTCCACTGCATTCCATGCCGTTCCTTTCCATTCCTCTCCTTTCCATTCCATTTCATTCCACTCCATTCCATTCTACTCCACTGCACTCCATTCCACTCAGGTCCGCTCCATTTCACTCCACTCCACTGCCCTCAATTCCATTCCACTCCACAATATTCCACTTCATTCTATTCCATTATATTCCATTTCATTCCACTCCATTCTACTCCATTCCATTCCATTGAAATCCATTCCACTAAACTGCACTCCACTCCACTCCATTCCTTTCCACTCCATTCCATTCCAGTCCATTCCATTCCACTGCACTCCACTCCTTTCCATCCCATTCGATTCCAATCCACTCCACTCCACTCCCTTCCACTGCACTCTATTCCATCCATTACATTACATTCCACTCTACTCCACTTCAGTCCTTTCCACTCCAATCCATTCCACTCCTGTCCATTCCATTCCACTGCATTCCTTTCCATTCCATACCACTCCCCTCCACTCCCTTCCACTCCACTCCAGTCCACCCCATTCCTCTCCATTCCACTCCATTCAATTCTGCTTCATTCCATTCAACTCCATTCAAAACCACTCCACTCCGTTCCACTCCACTCCATTCCATTCCGTTTCATTCCTCTCCTTTCAACTCCACTCAAGTCCTCTCCACTCCATTCCATTCCACTCCTCTCTACTCCCCTCCATTCCATTCCACAGTACTCCATTCCATTCCACACTACTCCATTCCATTCCATTCCACTCCATTAAACTCCAGTCTACTCCAGTCCACTCCATTCCACTCCACTCCACCCCTTTCCATTCCATTGCATTACATTCCATTCAATTACATTCCACTCCATTCCACCACATTCCATACCATTCCACTCCATAACTGTCTAATCGCCTCCACTCCACTACACACCACTCCATTCCTTTCCATTCAACTCTACAATATTCCATTCTATTCCACTGCATTCCACTCCACTCAATTACACTCCACTACATTACATTACATTCCATGCCACTCAATTCCACTCAACTCCACTCCTTTCCATTTCACTTCAATCCACTACACTCCACTCCATTCCACTCCACTCCATTTCTTTCCTTTCCATTCCATTCCACTCCACTCCACTCCATTCCACTCCACTTCAATCCATTCTATTCCACTACTCTCCATTCCATTCCATTCCATCACACTCAATTCCATTCAATTCCATTCCACTCCATTACAGTCCACTCCTCTACATTCCTCTCCACTCCACTCCACTCCATTCCTCTCCAGTCCATTCCATTTCATTCCATTAAATTCCATTACCTTCCAATCCATTCCACTGCACGCCGCTCCACTCCACTCCATTCAATTCGACTCCACTCAACTCCACTCCACTACACTCCATTCCTTTCCATTCCATTTCACTCCACACCACTCTATTCCGCTCCATACCACTCCATTCCACTCCACTGCACTCCATTCCATTCCATTTCATTCCATTCCATTCCACTCCATTCCATTCCACTCCATTTGAGTCCACTCAACTCCATTCCACTCACCTCTATTCAACTATGCTCCATTCCGTTCCATTCTATTACACTCCACTCCACTCCATTGCATTCACTTTCACTACATTCCATTCCATTCCATGCCACTCCACTCCACTCCCCTACACTCCATTCCATTCCACTCCACTCCCTTCCATTTCATTCCACTTCACTGCACTTCAATCCATTCCATTCTATTCCATGCCATTCCATTCCATTCCATTCCATTCCATTCCATTCCACTGCACTCCAGTCCATTTCATTCCATTCCATTCCACTCTATAAAATTCCATTCTTTTTAACAACATTCAATTCCACTCCATTTCACTCACCTCCACTCCACTCCATTCCATTCCATTCCATCCCATCACACTCCACTCAATTCCCTTGTATTCCATTCCATTCTGTTCCATTCCATTCCACTCCACTCCACTCCCCTCCAATCCACTCCATTCCACTCCACTCCATTCCACTGCACTCTCTTGCATTGCATTGCACTCCACTCCACTCCATTGCATTCCATTCAATTCCATTCCACTCCATTGAAATCCATACCTTTCAACTCCATTCCATTCCACTCCGTTCCACTCCAATCCACTGCACTTCTCTCCTTTATGTCCTATTCCATTCTACTCCATTCCACTCCACCCCTTTCCACACAAATCCACTCCACTCCACTCCATTCCATTCCATTCCATTCCTCTCCTCTGCACTCTATTCCATTCCATTCCACTCCATTCCACTCCACTCCATTCTATTCCATTCCATTCCTTTCTATTCCACTGTATTCTACTCTATTCCATTCCAGTCCATTCCACTCCATTCTTTTCCAGTCCATTCCACTCCACTCGATCCAATCCATTCCACTACACTCGATTCCACTCAATTCCCCTGCACTCCACTCCATTAATCTCCACTCCAGTCAACTAATTTCCACTCCATTACACTCCATTACACTCCACTCCAATCCACTCCACTCCAATCCATTCCACTCCATTTCACCCTATTCCATTCCATTGCACTGCACTACACTCCTTTCCACTTCAATCCACTCCACTCCATTCCACTCCATTCCCCTCCATTCCATTGCATTCCACTCCCGTCCGCTCCATTCCAACCAACTCCACTTCCCTCCACTCCAATACTCTCCACTCCATTCCACTCTATTCCATTCCATTATATTCCATTTCTTTCTTTCCATAGGATCTCATTGTGTTACAAATTCTGGAGTACAGTGGATCAATCTCAGCTCAGATTTCTTTTCACCATTCCATTGCATTCCATTCCATCCCATTCCATGCCATTCTCTTTTACTCCACTCCACTCCATTTCACTCCATTCCATCGCATTCCATTCGAATCCATTGCACCCCACTCCACTTCACTTCACTCTGCTCCTCTCCACTCCATTCCATTGCAATCCATTCCGTTTCACTCACTTGCATTCCACTGCTTTCTTTGGAGAAGATATCACTGTGTCCCCCAGGCTGTAATGCAGTGCACAATCTCAGCTCACATTACATGTCAACTTTCCATTGCATTGCATTCTATTCCATTGCATTCCATTCCGTTCCATTCCATTCCTTTCCATTATATTCCCTTCCATGCCACACCATTCCATTCCTCTCCACTCCACTATATTCCACTCCATTCCGTTCCACTCCATTCCACTCCACTCCGTTCCATTACAATCCACTCCACTCCACTCAATCCATGCCACTCCACAACACTCCATTCCACTCCATTCCTCTACATTTCAATCCTTTCCATTCCACTCCTTTCCACTCCACTGAACTCCATTCTAGTCCATTCCATTCCATTCCATTCCATTGCATTCCATTCCCTTGTACTCCATTCCACTACATTCCACAACATTCCACTCCACTCCACTCCATTCCCCTCCATTCCACTCTATTCCACCCCACTCCATTACATTCCATTCTATTCAACTCCATTCCACTCCACTCCATTCCATTCCACTCTTCTACAATACGTTCCATACCATTTCATTCCACTCCACTCCACTCCACTCGATTCCACCCCACTCTACTGCATTCCATTCCAGTCCATTAAAATCCATTCCACTCCATAATTTTCTATTCCACTACACTCCACTACACTGCATTCCATTCCACTCCATTCCACACCTCTCCATTACATTCCCCTCCATAACATTCCTTTCTACTCCAATCCAATCCATTCCATTCCATTCCACTCCAATCCTTTGCATTCCACTCCAGTCCATTCTATTCCACTCCACCTCACTCCACTCCACTCAAATCCACCCCACTCCATTCCACTCCTCTCCATTCCATTATATTCCATTGCATTCCGTTTCCCTCCATTCCACTCCTCTCCATTCCATTCTATTCCATTGCATTCCATTTCAGGCCACTCCACTCAATTCCCATCCCCTCCATTCCACTCCATTCTAGTCCACTCCATTGCAGTCCACTCCATTCCACTCCACTCCATTCCTGTGCCACTCCACTCCATTTCACTCCACTCCATGGCATTTGGCTCCACTCCATTCTTTTTCATTCCATTCCATTCCATTCTATTCCATTACCCTGCATTCCTTTCCATTACACACTACTCCTTTCCACTCCACTCCATTCCACCCACTCCATTCCATTCCATTCCATTCAACTCCTTTCCTCTTCATTCCACCCTATTCCGTTCCACTCCACTCCACTGCATTCCAATCCATTCCATTTCACTCCATAACATTCTATTCCACTCCACACCATTCCATTCCACTCCATTCCATGGCTCTCCATTCCATTCCCCTCCATACCATTCCATTCCACTCCACTCCATTCCATTCCCTTCCACTCCACTCCACCGCTTTCCATTCCACTGCACTCTACTCCATTCCACTCCACTCCACTCTACTCTACCACACTCCATTGCATTCCACTCTACACCATTCCATTCCATTCACTCCATTCTACTCTATTCCACTCCATTCCACTTCTCTCCATTCCATTATATTCTATTCCATTGCACTCCACTCCATTCCATTCCATTCCATTCCATTCAATGCAATTCCATTCCATTCCATGCCATTCCATTCCACTCCATTCCATTCCACTCCATTGCAGTCCACTCCAATCCACACCACTCCACTCCAATCCACTCCATTCCATTCCATTTCATTGCACTCCACTACTCTCCATTGAATTCCACTCCACTCCACTCCACACCACTCTATTCCACTGCAATCCATTCCACTCCAATCCATTTCATTTCAATTCATTCCAAATCACTCTTCTCCACTCCATTCCACTCAATTCCATTCCATTGCACTCTATTCATTTCCACTGCACTCCATTCCATTCCATTCCACTCCACTCCCTTACATTCCATTCCACTCAACTCTATTCCACTGCTCTCCATTCTATAACTCTCCACTGCACTCCATTCCATTCCGTTCCACTCCACTCAACCCCATTCCATTCCACTCCACTCCACTGCATTCCATTCCATTCCATTTCACTCCTTATCATTCTATTTAACTCCACTCCACTCCATTCTATTCCACTCCGTTCCACTCCAATCCATTCCATTCCCCTCCATACGCTTCCATTCCACTCCACTCCATTCCATTCCATTCCACTCCACTCCACTCTATTCCATTCCACTCCACTCCACTCTATTCCATTCCACTCCAACCCACTCCATTCCACTCCACTCCACTTTACTCCAATCCACTCCATGCCATTCCACTCTACTCAATTCCATTCAATTCCGCTCCATTCCACTCCAGTCCACTCCATTCAACTCCTCTCCATTCCATTATATTCCATTCTATTCGATTCCACTCTACTCAATTCCATTCCATTCCATTCCACTCCATTCCTCTCCAGTCCACTCCATTCAACTCCTCTCCATTCCATTCCATTCCATTCCATGCCATTCCCTTCCACGCCATTGTATTCCACTCAATTGCAGTTCATTCCACTCCACACCACTCCACTCCACTCCATTGCGTTCCATTTCATTCTACTCCACTCCACTGCATTGCATTCCATTTCATTCCACTCCACTCCACTCCATTGCATTCCACTCCACTACACTCCAAACCACTACATTCCACTGCAATCCATTCCACTCTGCCTCATTTCATTTCATTTCATTCCAAATCACTGCATTCCATTCCAATCCACTCCACTCCATTCCATTCCACTCCACAGCACTCCATTTCATTCCACTCGTCTCCACTCCATTCATCTCCACTCAACTGCTCTCCTATCCACTCCACTCCATTCGATTCTATTCCATTTCATTCCACTCCACTCCATTCCATTCTATTCCATTCCACTCTTTTCCATGTCACTCCATTCTACTCCATTCCACTCCATACGAGTCCACTCCTTTCCACTCCATTCCTTTCCATTCTATTCCACTACACTCAACTCAACTACATTCCATTCCATTCCATTCTGCTCCACTCAACTCCATTCCATTCCATTGCATTCCTTTCCATTCCATTTCAGTCTATTCCTCTCCAATCCACACCATTCCACTCCACTGCACTGCATTCTATTCTATTCCTTTCCATTCCATTCCCCTCCATTCCATTCCATTCCACTCTACTCCGTTCAACTGCAGTAGATTCCATTCCAATCCATTCCATTCCATTCTATTCCTTTTTATTCAATTCCATTCCATTCCACAACAGTCTACACCAGTGCACTCCAATACATTCCATTCCGTCCCACTCCACTCCATTCCATGCCATCCAATTCCATTCCACTCCACTACACTCCATTCCCCTGTACTCCACTCCATTGCACCAAAATCCAGTCCATTGCGTTCCATTCCATTCCATTACATTACATTCCACTCTCCTCCATTCCATTCCAATTGTTTCCAGTCCACTCCACTCCACTGCATTCCACTCCACTCCACTCGACTACACTCCACTCCACTCCTATCCATCTCATTCCTTTCCACTCCATTCGTTTCCATTACATTACACTCCATTCCACTTCACTCCATTCCCCTCCTTTCCACTATATTCCAGTCCATTCTTCTCCACTCCACTCCATTCCATACCGTTCCACTGCATTCCACTCCTGTGCACTCCATTCTACTCTAGTCCACTCCATTCCACTCTACTCCACTGCACTCAATTTTATTCCACTCCACAACTTTCCACTCCATTCTATTCCATTTAATTACATTTCATTCCACTCCACTTTACTCCATTCCACTGCACTCGAATCCATTCCACTGCATTCCACTCCACTCCACTCTATTGAATTCCACTTCATTCCTATCCACTCAATTCTATTCCACTCTACTCCACTCCACTCCATTCCTTTCCTTTCCACTCCACTCCACTCCACTCCATTCCATTGCACTCCCCTCCACTGCATTCCATTCCACTCCACTCCATTCCATTCTATTACATTCCACTCCACTCCACTCCAATTCCCTCCATTCCACTCCAATCCATTCAAATCCACTCCATTCCATTCCACTCCATTCCATTCCATTCCATGCCACTCCACTCCACTCCATTCCACTCCACTCCAGTGCACGCCATTCCACTCCATTCCACTCCATTCAATTCTGCTTCATTTAATTCAAATCCATTCCACCCTACTCCACTCCATTCTACTCCACTCCATTCCATTTCATTCCATTCCACTACAATCGACTCCCATCTACTTCACTCCACACCATTCCATTCCACTGCTTTTCCTCCCCTCCTTTCCTCTCCACTCCTCTCCATTCCACTCCAGTCCACTCCATTCCAGTACACTCCACCACATTGCATTCTATTACGTTTCATTCCACTGCATTCCATTCCACTCCATTCCACCCCTTTCCTTTCCATTCCACTCCATAACAGTCCAATACCCTCCACTCCACTAGACAACAATCCATTGCATTCCATTCAACTCCACAACATTCCATTCTATTCCTCTCCTTTCCATGCCACTCCATGCCACTCCACTACATTCAACTCCACTCAATTTCACTCCACTACATTCCATTACACTCGAAGCCACTCAGTTCCTCTCAAGTCCACTCTATTCCATGTCACTTCACTCCACTTCAGACTACTCCATTCTACTCAACTACATTTCTTTCCGTTCCATTCCTTTCCACTCCACTCCACTCCATTCCTCTCCAGTTGACTCCATTGTATTCCAATACTGTCTATTCCATTCCATTACTTCCCACTCCATTCCATTCCATTCCATTCCATTCCACTCCATTCCTTTCAATTCCTCTGCATTCCACTCCTCTCCACTCCACTCCACTCCATTCCATTCCATTCCATTCCACTCCACACACTCCACTCCATTCCTCTCCACTCCATTCCATTCCGTTTCATTAAATTCGATTCCATTCCATTCCACTGCACGCCGCTCCACTCCACTCCACTCCAATCCATTTCATTCCTCTCCACTCCACTCCACTCGATTCCTCTTCACTTCACTCCACTCCACTCCATTCAATTCCATTCCATTTCACTCCACTCCACTCCATTCCACTGCATGCCACTCCATTCCACTTCACTGCACTCTATTTCATTTCATTGCATTCCACTCCACTCCATTACATTCCACTCCATTCCAGAACACTCGACTCCATTCCACTCACCTCCACTCCACTCCACTCCATTCAATTACACTCCACTCCATTCCATTCCCTTCCTCTCCATTCCATTCCATTCCATTTCACTCCACTCCACTCCACTGCATTCCTGTCCATTTCACTCCTCTCTATTCCACTCAACTCCCTTCCATTCCATTCCACTCCACTCCACTCCATTCCATTCCAATCTACTGCAGACCTTTCCGTTCCATTCCACTCCATTCCTCTCCTGTCCACTTCTTTCCATTCCTCTCCATTACATAATATTCCATTCCATTCCATTCCACTCCACTCCACTCCATGCCACACGATTCCAATCCACTCCACACCACTCCACTCCTCTCCATTCCATATCATTCCACTCTACTCCATTGCATTGCATTTCATTTCACTCCATTCCTTGTCATTCCTTTCCACTCCTCTCCTTTCCACTCCACTGCATTCCACTCCACTCCATTCTATTCCAATCCATTCCATGCAACTCCTCTAAACTCCACTCCACTCCATTGTATTTCATTTCACTTCACTCACACTCACTCCACTCCACTGCGTTCCACTCCTCTCTATTCCATCCTACTGCATTCCATTCCATTGCATTACACTCCATTCCATTCCATTGCACTCCATTCCTGTCCATCCCACTGAATTCCACTTCACTCCACTCCACTCCATTCAACGCCCTTCCACTCCATTTCATTCCACTCCATTCCTCTCCATTCCATTGCATTCCGTTGCATTCCATTCCATTCCACTCCACTCCACTACACTCCATTCTATTCCGTTCCTTTCCATTCCACTCCATTCTACTCTACGCCACTGAATTCAACTGCACTCCATTCCATTCCATTCCATTCCATTCCATTCCACTCCATTACAGTACACTCCACTGCATTCAATTCCACTCCACTCCACTCCATTCCTCTCCACTCCACTCTATTCCGTTCCATTCCATTCCACTCCCCTTATTTCTATTCCACTCCACTCCACTCCATTCCAATCCATTCATGTTTATTCCATTCATTTCCATTCCACAACTTTCCATTCCATTCCACTCCATTCCATTCCATTCCACCCTACTCCATTCCACTGTGCTCCATTCCACCGCATTCCAATCAATTCCATTCCATTCCGTCCCATTACACTGCACTCAATTCCTGTCCACTCCACTCTGTTATACTCCACTCCTATCTACTCTGATCAACTAAAATCCACGCCAATCCTCCCAACTCAAATGCACTCCAATCCTCTCCACTCCACTCCACTCCATTCCATTTCACTCCACTGTTTTCCACACCTCTGCAATCCACCCTTATCTACTCCATTCCATTCCATTCAATTCCATTACATTTCACTCCACTCCATTCCATTCAACTGCACTCCATTCCTTCCCTTTCCATTCCATTCCACTGCACTCCACTCCACTCTAGTCCTATCCACTCCATTCCATTCCAGTTCATTCCTCTCCTCTCCATTCCATTCGCATCTACTCCACTCCTCTCCAATCCAGTCCATTCCATTCCATTCCACTCGACTCCATTCCATTCCACTCTATTTCTTTCCATTCAATTCCACTCCATTCCATTCCATTCCACTTCACTACACTTCAATCCACTCCACTCCACTGCATTCCATGCCACTCCATTGCATTCCTTTGCATTCCTTTCCATTTCACTCCATTCCTTTCCACTCCACTCCTTTCCAGTCCACTACACTCCATTCCACTCCATTGCATTCCTTTGCATTCCTTTCCATTTCACTCCATTCCTTTCCACTCCACTCCTTTCCAGTCCACTACACTCCATTCCACTCCACTCCATTCGACTCCGCTCCACTCCATTCCGTTCCATTCCATTCAACTCCACTCCTTTCCATTCCACTTCGCTCCACTCCATTCCATAACACTCCAGTTCATTCCATTCTTGTCCATTCCACTCCATTCCATTCCATTCCACTCCATGTCATTCCATTCCACTCTACTCCATTCCACTCCACTGCATTCCACTCCACTCCATTCCACTCCACTACATTCCATTCCATTCCTTTCCACTCCATTCCATTCCACTCCATTCCATTGCAGTCCATTCCACTCCATTCCACTGCACTCCAATCCACTCCACTGCACTCCATTGCAATCTACTCCACTCCATTCCATTACCTTTCATTCCATTCCAATCCATTCCATTCCACTCCACACCATTCCATTCCACTCCGCTCCATTCCACTCCACTCCACTGCATTCATCTCCACTCCATTCCACTCTGCTGCATTCTATTCTACTCCATTACTTTCCAGTCCTTTCCATTCCACTCCATTCCACTCCACTTCACTGCATTTCTCTCCACTCCACTCCATTCCATTCCATTACATTCCTTTCCTATCCATTCCATTCCACTCCCCTCCATTCCATCCCATTCCATTCCATTCCAATACACTCCATTCCATTCCACTCCACTCCATTCCACTAATTTCCATTCCATTCCACTCCATTCCATTCCAATCCACTCCATTCCATTCCACTCACTCCTTTCCACTCCACTCCACTCTGCTCCACTCCACGTATCTCCATTCCATTACACTCCACTCCATTCCAATCCATTCCTTTCCACTGCACTCCACTCAACTCCACTCCACTCCCTTCCATTCCACTGGATTCCCCTCTTCTCCATTCAATTCCACTTCACTCTACTCCTCTTCACTCCACTCCTTTCCATTCCACTACAATGCTCTCCAGTCCACTTCAATCCATTCCATTACATTCCACTCCAATGCTCTCCACTCCACTACACTAAAGTCCACTCTACTCGACTCCATTCTATTTCATTCCCTTCCATTCCAATCATATCCATTCCACTGCACTCCACTCCTTTTCATTCCATAGAACGCCATTCAACCTCACTTAACTCCAATTAACACCATTCCACTCCATTCCATCCCACTGCATTCCATTACACAAAACTCCCTTCCCTTCCACTCCAGTCCATTCCACTCCACTGCCCTCCATTCCATTACTTTCCAATCCATTGCACTACATTCCTTTCCACTCCACTCCATTCCATTCCACTACACGCCATTCCACTCCAATTCACTCCACTCTGCAGAACTCCGTTTCATTCAACTCCTCTCCAGTCCATTGCATTCCACTCCACTCCAATCAGCTTCCCTCCACTCCATTTCACTCGACTCCATTCCATTCCTTTACAATCCACTCCACTCCACTCCACTTTACTCCTTTCCACTCCACTCCATTCCCCTCCACTCCATTCTATTCCTTTCCATGCCACTCCACTCCATTCCACTCCACTCCACTCTAGTCCATTCCAGTCCATTCCACTCCATTCTGTTCTGCTCCATTCCATTCAACTCCATTCCATCCCTCTCCACTCCATTCCACTCTATTCCATTCCATTCCTTTCCATTCTATTCCACTCCTCTCCACTCCACTCCACTCCATTCCATTCCAGTCAACTCGACTCCAATCCAATCCATTTCACTCCACTCCCTTCTATTCCATTCCATTCCAATCCACTCCACTCGATTACACTCCACTCCATTCCATTCCATTCCACTTCAGTCCATTCCAGTACCCTCCAGTCCACTCCACTCCACTCCATTCCATTCCATTCCACTTCAGTCCATTCCAGTACCCTCCAGTCCACTCCACTCCACTCCATTCCATTCCATTCAACTCCACAACATTCCATTCCATTCCACGACTTTCCACACCACTGCATTACACTATACTGCATTCCACTGCCCTCAATTCCACTCCACTTCATTCCCTTATATTCCTTGTCACTCAACTTCACTCTTCTGCACTCCATTCCATTTCACTTCACTCCACTCCACTCCATTCCACTCCACTCCATTTCTTTCCATTCCATTCCATTCCACTCCACTCCACTCCAATCCACTTCACTTAACTTCACTCTCTTCCACTTCTCTCCATGCCAGTCCATTCCCTCCCTCTCCATTCTAGTCCATTCCATTCCACTCCATTCCATTCCACTCCATTCCAGACCATTCCTCTGCATTCCACTCCACTCCACTCCAATCCATTCCACTCCATTCCATTCCACTCCATTCCACTCCACTCCACTCCATTTTTTCCACTCCATTCCATTCCTATCCATTCAATTCCATTCTATTCCATTCCAATCCTCTCCCCTCCCCTCCACTCCACTCCATTCCATTTCACTCCACTGCACTCCTCTCCAATCCACTCAACTCCATTACATTCCATTTCATTTCACTCCACTTAAATCAATTCTGCTCCACGCCACTCCATTCCATTCCACTGCACTCCATTCCATTCCTTTCCACTCCATTCCAATCCACTCCATTCCACTCCATTCCGTTCCACTCCATTCCTCTCCACTCCATTACGTTACAATCCACTCCACTCCTTTCCACTTCATTCCATCCTTTCCATTCGATTCCAATGAATTCCATTCCATTTCACTCCATTCCACTCCACTCCTCTCCACTAAACTTTACTTCATTTCGTCTGATTCCTTTAAAGTCCATTCCACTAATCTCCATTCCTCTGCACTCTACTCCCCTCAATTCCACTCCTTCTAATTCCATTCTTCTCCATTCCACTGCACTCCACTCCACCGAACTACACTCCACTTCAATCTATTCCTTTCTGTTCCATTCCATTCCATTCCTTTCCCTTAAATTCCATTGAATTTTTCTCCATTCCACTCCACTTCACTTCACTCCTCTCCACTCCACTCCTCTCCACTCCATTCCATGCCATACCATTCCACTGCATTGCAATAGATTCCTTTCTTTTTAGATTATCTCACTCTGTCACCCAGCCTGCAGCGCAGTAGCACAATCTCAGATGCCGTTCCATTCCATTGAATTGCGTTCCATTCCATTAGGCTATGCTCTGCTCTGTTCCGTTCTGTTCCATTTAACTCCACTCCACTCCACTGCTTTCCATTACATCTGATTCCACTCCACTCCATTCCACTCCTCACCACTCCACTCCATTCCAATCCATCCCATTCCAATCCGCTGCATTCCACTGCACTCCTTTCCACCCCACTCCACTCCACTTCATTCCATTCCATTCATCCCATTTCATTCCTCTAAATTCCACTCCACTCCACTCCATTCCACTCCCCTCCACTCCAGTCCATTCCATTCCACTCCATTTCATTCCACTGCATTCCATTCCATTTCCTTCTTTCGAGAGTATCTCACTCTGTCACCAAGCCTGGATCACAGTGGCATCATCTCAGATTCCGTTCCTTTCCATTCCTTTAAATTCCATTCCATTCCATTCCATTCCACTCGACTCCTCTCCATTCCATTTAAATCCATTCCATTCCATTCCAATTCATTCTATTCCATTAAACTCTACTCCATTCCATTCCATTCCATTCCACTCCACTCCCCTCCATTCCCTTTAAATCCATTCCATTCCAATTCATTCTATTCCATTAAACTCCACTCCATTCCATTCCACTACATTCCATTCCATTCAATTCCACTCCATTTCATTACCTCCATTCCATTCCATTCCACTCCACACTATTCAATTCGACTTCATTCCACACCAATCCACTCCACTCCATTCCATTCCACACTATTCAATTCCATTTCATTCCACACCAATCCACTCCACTCCATTGCACACCACTCCAATCCACTCCATTCCACTCCATTCCACTCCACTCCAATCCATTACACTGTATTCCACTCCATTCAATTGCAGTCCATTCCCCTCCATTCCATTCCATTCCACTGCATTCCACTCAAATCCTTTCCATTCCACTACATCCCATTCCAATCCATTCCATTCCATTCCACACTATTTTCTCCACTCCGCTCAATTCCATCTCACTCCACTCCACTCAACTCCTCTCCATGGCATTCCTCTCCCCTTGACTCCACTCCACTCCGTTCCATTCCGTTCCATTCCATTCCATTCCATCCATTCCACTCCATTCTATTCCATCCCACCCCATTCCATTCCATCCCCCTCCATTCCATTCCATTGCACTCCATTCCACTCCACTCCAATCCATTCCACTCCTTTCCACTCCACTCCATTTCACGCCTCTCCACTCCACTCCATTCCATTTAACTCCACACTGCTCCATTCCTCCCCTCTCCACTCCACTCTTTTCTACTCGACTCCACTCTACTCCATTCCTTTCCATTCCAATCCATTCCATTCCATCCATTGCACTCCATTCCATTCCATTCCATTCCACTCCATTCCACTCCATTCTAATCCTCTCTACTCCACTCCACTCCATTCCTTTTCACTCCATCCCCTTCCTCTATATTACACTCCACACCACTCCATTCCACTGCACTCCATTCCATTGCATTCCACTCAACTCCACTCCACCCCAATCACCTCCATTACACTCCACTCAATCCCATTCCATTCCACTCCATTCCACTACACTCCACTCCATTCCTCTTCACTACACTCCATTCCACTCCAATCCAATCCACTCCTTTCCATTTGATTCCCTTCAACTCCATTCCACTCTACTCCACTCCTTTATACTCCACTCCACACCATTCAATTCCATTCCATTCAATTTCATTTCATCCCATTTTATGCCACTCAATTCCATTCCTTTCCTCTTGATTCCTGTCCTTTCCAATGCATTCCACTCCATTCCACTACATTCCATTCCACTCCACTCCATTTCATTGCATTCCATTCCATTCCATTCCATTCCATTTCACCCCTTTCCATTCCATAACTTTCCATTCCATTACTGTCCATTCCACTCCATTAGACTCCACTCCACTCCATTCCACTACATTCCAGTACATTCCAATCCATTACACTCTACTCCACTCCAATCCATTCCACTCCGTTCCACTCCTTTCAACTCCATTCCTTTCCAGTCCATTCAACTACACTCCATTCCATTCCATTCCACTCCACTCGTTTCCATTTGACTCCACTCCACTCCATTTCACTCCACTCCCCTCCATTCTATTACATTTCACTCCATCCCATTTTATGCCACTCAATTCCATTGCTTTCCTCTCAATTCCTTTCCATTGTACTACATTCCACTCCAGTCCACTCCACTCCATTCCACTCCTTTCCATTCCACTCAATTCCACTCCATTCCTTTGAATTGCATTCCACTCCACTCCACTCCTCTCCATTTCATTTCAATAAGTTCCAATCCACGCCATTCAATTCCACTCCAATCCTCGCCAATCCACTCCATTCCATTCCACTCCATTCCATTCCCTCCATTCTACTCCACTCCACTCTATTCTACTCCACTCCGTTGCATTCCAATCCATTTCATTCAACTTCACTCCACTGCAATACACTCCTTTCCATTTCACTACACTCTACTCCACTCCACTCCATTCCTCTACACTCCATTCCACTCCATTCCACTCCGTTACCTTCCACTTTATTCCACCCCATTGCATTCCATTCCATTTCTCTCCATTCCAATCCATTACACTCCACTCCACTCCACTAAACTCAATTCCAGTACATTCCACTCCATTATACTCCACTCAATCCACTCCTCTCCATTACACTCCACTCCACTCCATTCCACTCCACTACACTCCATTCCATTCCACTCCATGCCACTACACTGCATTACATTCCACTCTTTTCCACTCCTTTCAATTCCATTCCACTACATTTCATTCCATTCCATTCCATTCCATGCTACTTCATTCCATTCCATGCCAATCCCCTCAATTCCCTTCCACTCCATTCCATTCCATGCCAATCCCCTCAATTCCCTTCCACTCCACTCCACCTCATTCCATTCCATTCCATTCAACTACACTCCACTCCATTCCACTGCACTCCATTCCACTCCACTACACTCCATTCTACTCAACTCCATTCCACTCCCATACCCTCCACTCCATTCCACTCCACTTCACTCCATTCCACTACATTGCACTGCATTCCTTTCCACTTCACTCTATTCCATGCCATTCCACTCCACTCCTTTCCTCTCTACTCCATATCAATCCATTCCAGTCTGCTCCATTCCACACCAATCCTTTCCACTCCATTCCACTCAATTCCTCTGCATTCCAACCCATTCCATTCCACTCCACTCGATTCTATTCCTTTCCATTCTATTCCTTGCCATTCCGTTCCACTGTAATCCTCTGCACTCCACTCTATTCTATTCCACTCCATTCTATTCCCTTCCATTATACTCCACTCGACTCCATTCCACCTCACTTAATTCCATTCCATTCCATTCAGTTTAATTCCTCTCCTCTCCACTCCACTACACTCCATTCCATTCCACTCCACTCCACTGCGTTCCATTCCATTCATTACACTCCAGTCCACTCCATTCCACTCTATTCCTTTCCACTCCATTCCACTACACTCCATTCCACTCCACTCCATTCTATTTCATTAAATTCCATTAGACTCCACTCTATTCCATTCCACTCCATTCCATTCCTCTGCACTCTACTTCAATCTACTCCTCTGAACTCTTCTCCATTCAGTTCCACTCCACTCCACTCCAATACAATCCACTCCATTCGACTCCAATCTATTCCACTCCACTCCATTCCATTCCATTCCATGCCACTCCACTCCACTCCCTTCCACTCCACTCCACTACAGTCCATTTTACTCCACTCCATACCTTTACCTTCTGTTCAACTACATTTCATTCCACTCTACTCCATTCCACTCCACTGTATTCCATTCCATTCCATTCCACGCCAATCCATTCCACTCCACTCCATTCCACTGCACTCCATTCCATTCCATTCCACTCCACTCCGCTCCATTAAAATCCACTCCTTTCCACTCCACTCCCCTCCATTCCATTCCATTCCATTCCACTGCATTCCACTCCATTCCAATCCACTCCATTCTATTCCATTCCATTCCATGCCACTCTCACTCCACTCCACTACATTGCATTGCACTCCACTCCACTCCTTTCCATTACCTTCAACTCCATTACACTCCACTGCACTCCATTCCAATCCACTCCACTCTATTCCATTCCATTACATTCCACTCCTCTCCATTCCACTCCACTCCACTTCATTCCACTTCACTGCAGTACATTCCATTCCATTCCATTCCATTCCATTCCATTCAATTCCACTCCAGTCCATGCCACTCCACTCCATTCCGGTCCACTCCACTCCCCTCCACTAAATTCCATTCCATTCCAATCCACTCCATTACATTCTACTCCACTCCATACCACTCCATTCCTTTCCAATGCACTGCAATCCATTCCACTCCACTCCACTCTATTGCATTCCACTCCACTCGAATCCATTCCACTGCATTCCATTCCAAGACATTCCATTCTACTCCACTGAACTCCACTCTATTCCAATCTATTCCACTCCACTCTCCTCAATTCCACTCCATTCCACTCAATTCAAACCCACTCCACTCCGCTCCATTCCATTCCTTTCCAGTGCACTCCACTCCACTCCATTCCATTGCAATCCTTTTCACTCCACTGCATTCAATTTCCCTACATTCCACTGCACTCCATTCCTTTCCACTCCATTCTACTCCATGCCACTCCATTCCACTCCACTCCATTCCATTCCATTGCACTCCATTCCACTCCACTCTATTACACTCCGCTCCACTCCATTCCATTCCATTCCATTCCATTCCATTTCTCTCCACGCCACTCCACTGCATTTCATTCCACTCCATTCCACTCTACTCCACTCCATTCCATCTTTCCATTCCACTCCATTCCATTCTATTCCATTATTTTCCTCTTCATTCCACTCAACTTCACTACACTACATTCCACTATATCCAATTCCATGCCACTCCATTACTGTTACCTAAACTCAACTGTACTACACTCCCGTCCGTTCCACTCCATCCTATTCCGTCCCGCTACATTCCACTGCAATCCCCTTCACACCATTCCACTCCTCATCATTCCAATCCATTCCATTCCATTCCATTCCTCTCCATTCCACTCCACTCCACTCCACTACATTCCAGTCCATTCCATTCCACTCCTCTCCCCTCCACTCCAGTACACTCCGTTGAATTCCACTCCATTAAAGTCCACTCCGTTCCACACCACTCCATTCCATTCTATTACAGTCCACTCCTCTCCATTGCATTCCATTCCATTCCACTCCACTCCACTTCAGTCCACTATGCTCCATTCTGTTCCGTTCCTTTGCATTCCTCTCCACTCCATTCGATTCCATTTCATTCCACTCCTTTCCATTCCACAACATTCCACTGTACTCCACTCAAGTCCATTAAACACCATTCCCCTGAACTCCACTCCATTCCGCCACACTCCATTCCATTCCGTTGCATTCCACCCAACTGCACCCCTTTGCACTCCACTCATCTCCATTCCATTTCACTCCACTGCAGGACACTCCACCCCACTCCTTTCCACTCCACTCCATTCCATTCCGTTCCTTTCCATTCCACTCTGCTCCACTCCATTCCATTCCATTCCATTCGACTCCTTTCCATTCCACTCCATTCCAGTCCACCCCACTCCACTCCACTCCACTCCATTACATTGCATTCCACTCCTGTCTATTCCATTGCATTCCACTCCATTCAATGCCATTCCATTCCACTGCACTCTACTCCATTCCACTTCAATGTACTCCAATCCATTCATTGCCACACCACCAAACTCCACTCCACTCCACCCCGTTTTATTACTTTGCACTCCAATTGACTCCACCCCAGTCCATTCCACTTCACTCCATTCCATTCCACTCCATTCCATTCCACTGCACTCCACTCCACTCCATTGTATTCCATTCCATTCCTTTTCACTCCATTCCTTTCCATGCCACTCCACTCCTCTCCTCTCCAATGCACTCCATTCCACTCAGTTCCACTCTATTCCATTCCACTCCATGCCAATCCACTCCTTTCCATTCCATTCCATGCCACTGAACTCCACTCCACTCCATCGCATTCTGCTCTCTTCCATTCCACTCCATTCTACTCCACTCCACTCCATCCCACTCCACTCCATTCTTTTCCATTCCATTCAATTCCATTCCATTCCACCGCACTACACTCCACTCCACTCCCTTCCACTCCACTCCACTCCACTCCCCTCCACTCCAATCCATTCTATTGCATTCCATTCCACTCCACTCCATTCCATTCCAACCAACTGCACTCCGTTCCACTCCACTCTACTCCTTTCAATTCCGTTCCATTCCACTGCCTTCCATTATATTCCACTCCCTTCTATTCCATTTCACTCCAGTTCTCTCCACTCCATTCCACTCTACTCCACACTACTCCACTTCAGTCCACTCAATTCCATGCCATTCCATTAAACTCCACTGTATTGCATTCCATTCCACTCCACTCCATTCCACTCCACTCCCACTCAATTCCTCTCCATTCCATTCCACTCCACTCCATTCCATTCCTCTCCACTCCACTGCATTCCTTTCCACTCCATTCCAGTCCTCTCCACTCCACTCCATTCCATTCTGCTCTATTCCATTCAATTCCATACGATTCCACTCTCTTCCACTCCACTCAACTCCACTTCAATACATTTCTTTACATACGATGCCTTTCCACTTTTTTACAATCCTCTCCACTCCACTGCACTCCACTCCACTCAAGTCTGCTCCATCCCATTGCATTCCACTCCATTTCTCTGCAATCCACTTCATCCCACTCCACTCCACTTCATTCCATACCATTCCATTCCATTCCTCTCTATTCCACTAAACTCCACTTCACTCCACTCCACTCCTCTCCAAACCATTCCATTCCACTCTATTCCACTGTGTTCCCTTCCATTCCTTTCTTTTGATAGTATCTAACTCTGTCACCCAGTCTGGAGCGAGGTTGCACAATCTCAGCTGCTGTTTTTTCCGTTCTGTTCCACTCCACTCCTCTCCGCTCCGTTCCTTTCACTTTCATTCTATTCCACTCCATCGCATTCCATTATATCCGATTTCAGTACAAACCATTGCACTGCTCTCCACTCCACTGCACTCCACTCCGTTCCATTTCACTCCGTTCCATTCCATTTTGCTCGATTCCACGGCACTCCACTACACCCCACTCCACTCCTGTTCATTCCATTCCTTTATGTCCCATTTCATTCGAGTCCTTTCCTCTCCACTGCAGTTCACTCCACTCCACTCATCTCCAGTACACTGCATTCCATTCCATTCCACTGCATTCCATTCCATTCTTTCTTTCAAGAGAATATCACTATGTCACACAGCCTGGAGTGCAGTGGCACACTCTCAGGTTCCATAAGATTCCATTCCATTCCATTACACTACATTCTATTTCATTCCTTTCCACTCCAATCCATGCCATTCCAATCCACTCCACTCCATTCCACTCCACTCCACTCCATTCCACTCCATTCCACAACATTCTACTCCATTCCATTCAATTCAATTCCATTCTATTGCACTGCACTCCACTCCTCTACACTCCATTCCATTCCACTCAACTCCACTCCACTCTATACAATTAAATTCCATTCCACTGTACTCCATTTTATTCCGTTCCACTCTATGCCATTCCATTCCATTCCACTGCACTTCACTGCTTTCCACTCCATTCCATTCCACTCTATTCAACATTGGTCCATTCCATTCTATTCCATTCCACTCCAATCCATTCCACTCCATTCAATTACATTCCATTCTACTCTGCTCCACTCCACTCCACTTCATTCCATTACATCCTGTTTCAGGCCACTCCATTCCACTCCTCTCTACTCAACGGCACACCACTCTACTCCATTCCACTCCGTCCCATTCCATTCCACTGCATTGCACTGCACTACACTCAACCCCTCTCCACTCCGCTTCATTCCAATCCATTCCATCCAATTCCATTCCTCTCCATTCCACTCCACTCCACTTCACTCCATCCGACTCGAGTACACTCCTTTCCATTCCATTCCATTGCATTCCATTTCAGTCCTTTCTTTTGAGAGTATCTCACTCTGTCACACAGCCTGGAGAGCAGTGGCAGAGTCTCAGATTCCACACCATTCCATTCCATGCTATTACATTCCATTCCACACCATTCCATTCCACTCCACTCCGCTAAACTCCATTCCAGTCCACGCCACTCCACTCCACTAAACTCCACTCCATTCCATTCCGTTCAATTTAATTCCGTTACACTCCTCTCCACTCCACTCCTCTCAATTTCACTCAATTCGATTCCATTCCATTGCAGTCCACTCCACTCCTCTACACTCCATTCTATTCCACTCAACTCCACTCCACTCTATACAATTCAATTCCATTCCTCTGTACTCCGTTTTATTCCATCCCACTCTATGCCATTCCGTGCCATTTCACTGCACTTCACTACTTTCCACTCCATTACATTCCACTCCATTCAACACTGGTCCATTCCATTCTATTCCATTCCACTCCAATCCATTCCCCTCCATTCAATTACATTCCATTCCACTCTGCTCTACTCCACTCCACTTCATTCCATTACATCCTGTTCCAGGCCACTCCATTCCACTCCTCTCTACTCCACGGCACACCACTCTACTCTATTCCACTCCGTTCCATTACATTCCACTCCATTGCACTGCACTCCACTCTACCCCTCTCCACTCCGCTTCATTCCAATCCATTCCATCCAATTCCACTCATCTCCATTCCACTCGAATCCACTTCACTCCATTCGACTCGAGTACACTCCATTCCATTCTATTCCATTCCATTCCATTGCATTCCATTTCAGTCCTTTCTTTTGAGGGTATCTCACTCTGTCACACAGCCTGGAGAGCAGTGGCAGAATTTCAGATTCCATTCCATGCCATTACATTCCATTCCACTCCATTCCATTCCCCTCCGCTCCACTAAACTCCATTCCATTCCACTCCACTCCACTCCACTAAACTCCACTCCATTCCATTCCATTCAATTTAATTCTGGTACACTCCACTCCACTCTACTCAATTTCACTCAATTCCATTCCATTCCACAGCACTCCATTCCAGTCCACTCCACTCCATTCCATTCCACTCCATTCCGTACCAATCCATTTCTTGCTACTCCATTAATCTCCACTCAACACCACTCGATTTCATTCCAATTCACTCCAATCCACTCCACTCCACTCTATTCCACCCCACTCCATTCAATTCCAATCCATTCCATTCCACTGCACTCAATTCCATTCCATTCCACTCCACTCAATTCCGTTCCATTCCTCTCCATTTCATTCAATGCTAATTCATTCCAGATCATTCCACTCCAAACTATTTCATGCCACTTCACTAGTCTCCACTCCACTCCACTCCATTCCATTCCATTCCACTCCACTCCATTGCATTCCATTCCAATCCATTCCATTCCACTTCATTCTTCCCCACTCCACTCGACTCCACTCTCCTCCATTCCAACACATTCCACTAAATTCCATTCTATTCCACTCCACTCCACTCGAATCCATTCCATTCTACTCCACTGCACTCCTCTCCACTCCATTCCATTCCACTCCACTTCTGTCCACTGCACTCCTTTCCATTCCACTCCATGCCATTCCACTCCACTCCGTTCCATTCCAATCCATTCAATGCCACTCCACTAAAATCCACTCCACCCCACACCACTTCATTCCACTTCACTCCAATCGACTCCACTCCACTACATTCCAATCCACTCCATTCCATTTCATTTCATTCAACCCCATTCCATTCCAGTCCACTCTCTTCCATTTCATTCCATTCCACTCCATTCCATTCAATTCCACTCCATTCCAGATTATTCCACTCAATTCCACGCCACTCCACTCCACTCCATTCCACTCCATCCCACTACATCCAATTCCACTCATTTCCGCTCCCCTCCGTTCCATATCGTTTCACTCCACTCCACTTCAATCCATTCCATTCCACTCCAATCCATTCCACTCCATTCTACACCATTCCACTCCATTCCACTCCATTCTACTCCATTCCATTTCATATTAATCTATTCCATTAAATTCCACTCCACTCCCCTCCACTCAATTCCATTGCACTCCACTGCACTCCACTCCTTTCCACTCCTCTCCATTCCGTTCCATTCCATTCCATTCCATTCCATTCCATTCCATTCCATTCCATTGCACTCCACTGCAATCCATTCCATTCAATTCCACTCCTCTCCATTAAATTCCACTCAATTCCTCTCCACTCCACTCCATTCCACTCCATTCCCTGCCATTCCATTCCACTCCACTCCATTCCGTTCCATTCCACTGAATTCCATTCCAATCCATTCCACTCCACTCCATTCCTCTCCATTCCATTCTACTCCACTCCATTCCATTCCACTCCACTCCATTCCTTTCCATTCCAGTCAACTCCACTCCATTCCATTCCCTTCCATTCCATTCCATTCCACTCCACTCCACTCAACTACATTTTATTCCGTTGCATTCCCTTCCACTCCATTCCATACCATGAAGTTCCACTCTTTTCCACACCACTCTATTCCATTCCACTCCCTTCCATTCCACCCGACTCCACTCCACTCCACTCCATTCCACTCGACTCCATTTATTCCCAATCCATTCTATTCCACTCAACTAAACTAATTTCCATTCCATTCCACATCATTCCATTCCACTCCATTGCACTCCACTCCTTTCCATTCTCCTCTATTCCATTCTACTCCATTTCTTTCCATTCCAATCCACTACACTCCATTCCCCTTCATTACACTCCATTCCTGATGTCTCCACTCCACTCCACTCCTTTCCATTCCATGCCAATGCCCTCCAATCCACTCCATTCTCTTCCAATCCATTCAACTCTACTCCATTCCATTCCACTCCACTCCACTGCACTCCACTGCGCTCCATTCCATTCCACTCCATTCCATTCCACTCGATTCCTCTCCACTCCACTCCATTGCACTCCACCCCATTCCATTCCATTCCACTCTAGTGGACTGCATTCCAGTGCACTCTATTACACTCCACTCCACTCTATTCCATTCCATTGCAATCCACTCCACTCCATTCCACTCCACTCCACTCCATTCCATTCCATTCCATTCCTCTCCTTTCCACTCCTCTCCACTCCACTCCACTCCATTCAAATCCTTTCCATTCCTCTCCATTCCACTCCACTCCACTCCATTCCACTATACTCTTTTCCGTTCCATTAAATTTCATTCCACTCCCCTCGATTGCCCTCCACTCCACACCATTCCATTCCATCCCATTCTGCTCCATTCCAATCTATTCCACTTCACTCCCTTCCTATCCATCCATGTCATTCCATTCCATTCTACTCCTTTCCCTTCCATTCCACTCCACTCTATTCCACTCCATTCTACTGCACTCCATTCCATTCCTTTAATCAGGAGTCCAGTCCTCTCCATTCCATGCCACTCCATTCCATTCCATTCCACTCTCCACCAATCCACTACACTCCATTCCACAACACTCTACTCCGTTCCATTCCATTCCATTCCATTCCATTCCATTCCATTCCACTCCATTCCATTCCACTCCATTCCATCCCACTCCTTTCCAATCCATTCCACTCCATTCATTTCCATTTCACTCCACTCCACTCCATTCCACTCCAATATACTCCACTCCATTCCCCTCCACTCTACTCCACTCCATTCCAATCCACTCCACTCCATTCCACTCCACTCCCTTCCATTGCACTCTACCCCCTTCCATTCTGTTATATTACTTTCCAATCCACTCCACTCCATTCTATTCCTGTCTATTCCACTGCACTCCCCTCCATTCCATTCCATTGCAGTCCATTCCACTCCAACAAATTCCATTCCACTCCACTACAGTCCACTCTCTCCATTCCATTCCACGCCATTCCATTCCACTCCCGTCCACTCCACTCCACTCAGTTCCACTCCACTACATTCCATTCCAATCCACTCCAATGCACTCCATTCCACTCCACTCCATTCCATTCCATTTCTTTTCATTCCACCCTACTCCATTCCATTCCATTCTATTCCATTTCAATCCACTCCACTCCATTGGAATCCTTTCCACTCCATTCCAATTCTCTCTACTCCATTCCATTCCTTTACATTCTATTCATCTCCTTTCCACTCCACTCCACTCCATTCAACTGCACTACGTTCCATTCCATGCCATTCCATTCCATTCCACTCCATTTCATTCCATTACGCTACATTCCAGTACACCCCACTCCACTCCTCCCTATTCCATTCCACTCCATTTCACTCCATTCCATTCGGTTCTACTCCAATACACTCCACTCCCCTCCATTCCACTCCATTCCCCTGTGTTGCACTCCATTTAATTCCACTCCATTCCACCCCACTACATTCCCTTCCATTACACTCCTATTCTCCTACACCCCATTGCATTCTGCTCCATTCCACACTACTCCATTCCATTCCACTCCACTCACCTCCCCTCTACTCCACTCCATTCCATTCCTCTCCATTCCCGTCCACTCCACTCCATTCCATTCCTCTCCATTCCATTACTTTCCAATCTGTTCTATTGCAATGCATTCCATTCCTTTCCACTCCATTCCACTCCACTCCATTTCACTCCACTCAACTCCACTCCAGTCCGTTCCATTCCACATAACTAAATTCCACTCAACTTCACTCCACACCACTCCATTCCATTCCATTCAATTCCTTCCTTTCCACAGGATCTCACTCTGTCTCAAACGCTGGGTTGCAGCACCACCATCTCAGCTCACATTTCTTTACAGCATTCCTTTGCATTCCATTCCATCCCATTCCTTTCCATTATATTTCACTCCACTCCCCTCCATTCCATTCCGTTCCACTCCGATCCATTTCATTCCATTCCATTACACTGCACTCCACTCCATTCCATTCCACTCCAGTCCATTCCACTCTGTTCCACTAAACTCCATTCCATTCCATTCCACTCCACTCTATTCCACTCCATTCCACTCCATTCCACTCCACTACACTCCCGTCCATTCCATTCCATTCCATTCCATTCCATTCCATTCCATGCCAATCCATTCCATTCCCTTTCATTACATTACATTCCATTCCACTCCGTTCCACTCTATTCCAATCCACTCCACCACATTCCATTACATCCGATTAAATTCCACTCCATTCCACTCCTCTCCACTCCACAGCACTCCACTCCATTCCATTACACTCCATCCCATTCCACTCTGCTCCATAGCCCTCCACTCCACCCCATCCCACTCCACTCCACTTCATTCCATTCTATTGCATCCCATTCTGTTGTTCCCCATTCCACTCCACTCCACTTCACTCCATTCCTCTCCACTCCATTCCATTCCATTCAACTTCACTGCCCTCCTTTCCTTTCTTTCGAGGGTATATCACTCTGTCACCCATCCTGGAGTGCAGTGGCACAATCTCTGCTCCTGTTCCTTTCCATTCTGTTCCTTTCCATTCCGTTCCGTTCCGTTACCCTCTGCTCCTCTCTGCTCCTTTCCGCTCCATTCCGTTCCCCTCCACTCCACTACATTCCATTACATCCTATTCCTTTCCACTCCATTACACTCCTCTCTAATCCACTGCACTCCACTCCACTCCATTCCACTACATCCCGTTACATTCCTCTCCATTCCAGTGCACTGTACCCCACCCCACTCCACTCCACTTAATACCATTGCATTCCATCCCATTCCATTCCTCTCCATTCCACTCTGCTACACTTCACTCTACTCCACTCCACTCCAATCCACTCCATTCCATTCAATTCCTTTCTTTTGAGAGTATCTCACTCTATCACACAGCCTGGAGCACGATGGCACAAACTCTGCTTCATTTCCATTCGTTTCCATTCCATTCCACACCATTCCAATCCATTCCTTTCCACTCCACTCCACTCCATTCCATTCCAATCCACTCCACTCCACTCCATTCCACTCTTTTCCACTGCATTCCTCTCCACTCCACTCCACTCCATTCCACTTCATTCCATTCCATTAAATTCCATTCCATTCCAATCCACCACATTCCACGCCATTCCACTTCATTCCATTCCATTCCATTTCACTCCATTCATTTCCACTCTATTCCATTCCACACCATTCCACCCCACTCCACTCCACTCCACTCCGTTCCATTCCATTCCGTTCCACTCCAATCCCCTCCACTCCAATTCACTCCACTCCATTCTGTTCCATTCCACTTCTCTCCACTCCATTCCATTCCAATCCATTCCATTCCATTCCATTCCATTCCATTCCATTCCATTCCACTACACTCCATTCCACTCCACTCCACTCCACTCCTATCCATTCCATTCCATTTCATTCCATTCCATTGTATTGCATTCCAGTCCATTCTACTCCACTGCATTCCACTCCATTCCCCTCCATTCCATTCCATTTCATTCCACTCCACTGTATTCCATTTCATTCCACGCAATTCCATGCCACTCTATTCCACTCCAGACGACTGCAAGGCACTCCATTCTATTCCCTCCATTCCATTCCAGTCCATTCCATTACACACAATTCCATGCCATTCCTCTGCACTCTGCTACACTTCATTCCATTCCATACCACTTCACTCCACTCCACTCCACTTCTTTCCACTCCACTCAACTCCACCTCACTCCATTCCAATCCTCTACACTACATTCTACTCCACTCCCTTCCATTCCACTCTACTCCCTTCCATTCCGTTATATTACATTCTGATCCACTCCCCTCTATTCTTTTCCATTCCACTCCATTCCACTCCATTCCAGTCCAATCCACTCCACTCCATCCTATTCCTTTCCATTCCACTGCACTCCCCTCCACTCAATTCCATTCCAGTCCATTCCATTCCAATGAATTCCATTCCACTGCACTACAGTCCGCTCTCTCCATTCCATTCCACACCATTCCATTCCACGCCCTTCCACTCCACTCCACTCCGTTCCACTCCACTACATTCCATTCCATTCCTCTCCAATCCACTCCATTGCTCTCCACTCCACTCCATTACATTACATTTCGTTCCACCCTACTCCATTCCACTCCATTCTATTCCATTCCTCTCCACTCCACTCCATTCGAATCCATTCTACTCCATTCCAATCCTCTCCACTCCATTCCATTCCTTTACATTCTATTCATCTCCTTTCCACTCCACTCCACTCCATTCAACTTCTCTACACTCCATTCCATGCCATTCCTTTCCATTCCACTCCATTCCATTCCATTCCACTACATTCCAGTACACCCCACTCCACTCCTCCCCATTCCCTTCCATTCCATTACACTCCATTGCATTCCATTCTACTCCATTCCACTCCACACCCCTCCATTCCACTCCATTCCCCTGTGTTCCACTCCATTCCATTCCACTCCATACCACTCCACTCCACTGCATTCCCTTCCATTACATGCCAATTCCACTATACTCCATTGCATTCCACTCCATTCCACTCTACTCCATTCTATTCCAATCCACTCCACTCCACTTCACTCTACTCCATTCCATTCCACTCCATTCCATTCCTCTCCATTCCCCTCCCCTCCACTCCATTCCATTCCATTCCGTTCAATTGCACTGCATTCCATTACATTCCACTCCATTCCACTCCACTCCATTTCACTCCACCCAACTCCACTCCAGTCCATTCCGTTACACACAGTTAAATTCCACTCAACGTCACTCCAATCCCCTCCATTCCATTCCATTCGACTCCATTCCATTCCATTCAATTCCTTCTTTCCACAGGATCTCACTCTGTCTCAAATGCTGGTTTGCACTGCCACCATCTCAGCTCATATTTCTTTTCAGCATTCGATTGCATTCCATTCCATCCCATTCCTTTATATTATATTTCACTCCACACCACTCCATTCCATTCCGTTCCACTCCAATCCATTTCATTCTGTTCCATTACACTGCACTCCACTCCACTCCATTCCACTCTGGTCCACTAAATTCCATTCCATTTCATTCCACTCCACTCCATTCCACACCATTCCACTCCATTCCACTCCACTGCACTCCCATCCATTCCATTCCATTCCATTCCATGCCAATCCATTCCATTCCATTCCATTCCTTTCCATTCAATTCCATTCGATTCCACTCCGTTCCACTCCACTCCAATCCAGTCCACCACATTCCATTACATCCTATTAAATTCCACTCCATTCCACTCCTCTTCTCTCCACAGCACTCCACTCCAATCCATTACACTCCATCCCATTCCATTCCGCTCCATTCCACTCCACTCCTCCCCACTCCACTCCACTTCATTCCATTCTATTCCATCCCATTCTATTCCTCTCCATTCCACTCCACTCCATTACACTTCATTCCATTCCATTCAATTCCATTCCATTCCAATCCACTACATTCCAAGCTATTCCACTTCATTCCATTGCATTTCACTCCATTCCTTTCCACTCTATTCCATTCACTCCATTCCACCCCAGTCCACTCCATTCCCCCCACTCCATTTCATTCCATTCCATTCCACTCCACTCCACTCCAATCGACTCTACTCCATTCCATTCTAGTACACTACACTCCCCTCCATTCCATTCCATTCCACTCCACTCCATTCCATTCCATTCCATTCCATTCCACTCCACTCCACTCCATTCCACTCCACTCCTATCCATTCCATTCCATTTCATTCCATTCAATTCCACTGCATTCTAGTGCATTCCAGTCCACTCCACTCCACTCCACTCCTACCCATTCTATTCCATTTCATTCCATTCTATTCCATTTCTTTCCATTCCATTCCATTGCATTCCACTTCATTCAAGTCCCCTCCACTCCACTGCATTCCACTCCACTCCAATCCATTCCATTCCATTTCATTCCACTCCAGTCCATTCCAATGCATACCATTCCATGCCATTCCTCTGCTCTCCAGTAGACTCAATTCTATTCCATTCCACTTCACTCCATTCCACTCCTTTCCACTCCACTCAACACCACTCCACTCCATTCCACTCCACTCCACTCTGCTCCACAACACTCTTCTCCTCTCCATTCTATTCCAGTCCACTCCACCCCACTCCACTCCTCTCCACTCAAATCCACTCCAATCCATTCCATTCCGTTTCATTCCTTTCCATTTCACTCCAATCCACTCCACTCCATTCCACCCCATTTCCCTCCACTACACTCCAGTGCATTCCACTCCACTCCACTCCATTCCACTCCACTTACCTCCTTTGCACTCCACTCCACTATTCTCCACTCCTCTCCATTCCACTACATTCCATTCCATTCCATTCCACTCCTTTCCAGTCCATTCCTTTCCACACTATTCCACTCCACTTCATTCCGTTTTACTCCACTCCACTCCATTGCACTCCTTTCCATTCCACTTCATTCCACTTCACACCACTAAATTCCATACAATTCCACTCGAATCCTCTCTTTTCCATTCCTTTCCACTCCATTCTATTCCACTCCTCTCCACTCCAATACACTCCATTCCACTCCACTCCACTACATTCCTCTCCACTCCACTCCATTCCACTAAAATCCAATCCACTCCATTCCACTAACATCCACTGCACTCCATTCCATTCCATTCCATTCCACTCCACTCCATTCCACTCCACTCCTTTCAACTCCACTCCATTCCATTCCAATCCATTACATGCCACTCCATGAAACTCAACTCCACTCCACTACATTTCATTCCATTCCTCTCCATTCCCCTCCACTCCACTGCATTCCACTCCACTCTATTCCATTCCATTCCATTTCATTCCACTCCACTCCGCTGCATTCCACTGCACTACATACCACTCCACTTCATTGCATTCCACTCCACTCCACCCCATTCCAATCCAATCCACTCCATTCCACTCCTCTGCACTCCAATCAATTCCACTCAATTCCCCTCCATTCCATTCCATTTCTCTGTGCTCCATGCCAGTCCACTCCATTCCAGTCCACTGAATTCCATTCCTTTCCATTCCATTCAACACCAATCAACCCCACCACACTCAATTCCACTACACTAAACTCCACTCCATTCCATTCCACTCCACTCCATTCCACTCCATTCCATGCCATTCCACTCCCTTCGACTACACTCCATTCCATTCCACTACATTCCACTCCGTCCCCTTTCATTCTGTTCCATTCCACTGAACTCCACTCCATCCCACTCCACTCCACTCCATTCCACTCCACTCCATTCCATTCCATTCCATTTCATTCCACTCCACTTCAATCCACTCCACTGCATTCCACTCCACTCCATATCACTCCACTCCATTCCATTCCACTCAACCCCACCCCATTCCAATCCAATCCACTCCATTCCACTCCTTTCCACTCCAATCCATTCCATTCAATTCCACTCCATTCCATTGCATTTCTTTGTACTCCATGCCAGTCCACTCCATTCCAGTCCACTGAATTCCATTCCTTTCCATTCCATTCAACACCAATCAACCCCACCACAATCAATTCCACTCCACTAAACTCCATTACTTTCCATTCCACTCCATTCCATGCCATTCCACTCCCTTCGACTACATTCCATTCCATTCCACTCCATTCCACTCCGTCCCCTTCCCTTCTGCTCCATTCCACTGGACTCCACTCCACCCCACTCTACTGCACTCCACTCTACTCCCTTCCATTCCAGTCTACTACATTCCATTCCATTCAATTCCACTCCATTCCTCTCCACTGCATTCCACTCCATTCCACTCCATTTCACTCCATTCTAGTCCACTCCACTGCAATCCACTCCATTCCATTCCACTCCATTCCATTCCATTCCACTCCTTACCTTTGCATTCCACTCTATTCAATTCCATTCCACTACAATCCACTCCATTCCATTCCACTCCACTCCACACCATTCCAATCCACTCCACTCCCTTCCATTGCACTCCACCCCTTCCATTCCTCTCTACTCAATTCCATTCCATTCTATTACACTCCATTCCACTCCACTATATTCCTCTCCATTCAACTGCATTTCACTCTATTCCAGTCCACTCCACTCCACTCCATTACATTTCATGCCACTCGATTCCACTAAATCCATTCCACTCCACTCCACTCCGTTCCATTCCATTTCAGTCCACTCCAGTCCGTTCCATTCCATTCCATTCCACTCCATTCCAATCCTTTCCACTCCATTCCGCTCCTTTCCACTCCATTCCATTCCATTCCATTCTATATCTCTCCTTTCCTAGGCACTCCACTCCATTCCACTCATGCCCACACCATTCAATGCCATTCCATTCCACTCCACTCATTTCCCTCACTACATTCCTGTACTTCCCACTCCACTCCACTCCATTCCATTCCATTCAATACCACTCTATTCCAGTCCATTCCACGCCATTCCACTCCACTCTACCCCATTCCACTCCATTCCCTTGTATTTCACACCACTCCATTCCACTCCATTTCATTTCACTCCACTCCACTCTACTCCATTTCATTTCACTCCACTCCACTCAACTTCAGTCCACTCCACTCCATTCCATTCCACTCCAATCCATTCTTCTCCGTTCCACTCCACTCCACTCAATTCCACTCCACTCCATACCATTCATTCCATTTTATTGCTCTCCACTGCACTCTACTCCTCTCCAGTCCACTCCACACCAATCCATTCCACTCCATACCACTCGACTCCATTCCATTCCATTCCATTTCAATCCACTCCACTGCATTCCACTGCACTCCACTCCATTCCACTGATCTCCACTCCATTCCATTCCATGCCACTCCAATCCATTCCATTCCATTCCATTCCACTCCTCTCCACTCCATTCCATTCCATTCCATTCCATTCCGTTTCATTCCATTCCATTCCATTCCATTCCATTCCATTCCGTTTCATTCCATTCCATTCCATTCCATTCCATTCCATTCCATTCCACTCCATTCCATTCCATTCCATTCCATTCCATTCCACTCCTTTCCATTCCATTCCTCTCTACTTCATTCCACTCCTCTCCATTCCACTGCACTCCATTCCATTCCATTCCAATCTACTCCATTCCACTCCACCAGACTCCTTTCCACTCCATTCCACTTCATTCCATTCCATTCCACTGCATTCCACTCCATTCCATTACATTCCACTCCTTTCCACTCCATCGCATTACATTCAGCTCCATTCCTCTGCACTCCACTCCACCCCACTCCATTCCACTGCACTTCATTCCATTCCACTCTACTCCATTCCATTCCATTCCGTTATACTCCACTCCATTTGTCTCCACTCCATTCCACTCCATTCCACTCCATTCCAGTCCTCTCCACTCCACTCCATTCCTTTCTATCCCATTCCATTCCACTCTACTCCATTCCACTCCACTATAATCCATTCAATTCCATTCCATGCCACTCCTCTGCATGCCACTCGAATACACTCCACTCCATTCCTCTCCAATACACTCAATTCCTCTCCACTCCTTTCCTCTTTACTCCACTCCAGTCCAATCCATTCCATACCACTCCACTCCACTACAGTCCTCTCTACTCTTTTCCATTCCATTCCACTCCATTCCATTACTTTCGACTCAGTAAACTCTTCTCCACCACACTTAACTTCTCTCCACTCAATCCTACTCCACTCCACTCCTCTCCACTCCATTACATTCCATTTCTTTCCACTCCACTCCATTCCATTCCATTCCATCAATTCCATTCCATTCATTTCCTTTCTGTTCTCTGGATCTCACTCTCTCACAAATGCTGGAATGCAGTGTCACCATCTCAGCTCACATTCCTTTGCAGCATTCCATTGCATTCAATTCCATCTTATTCAATTCCATTATATTTCACTCCACTCCACTCCATTCCTTTCCCTTCCACTCCAATCCATGTCATTGCATTCCATTACACTGAACTCCACTCCATTCCACTCCATTCCATTCCTTTGCACTCCATTACACTCCTTCCCATTCCATTCAGCTCCTTTCCACTGCACTCAAGTCCACCCCACTCCAGTCCACTCCATTGAACTCCACTCCCTTACATTCCACTCTACACCATTCCATTCCATTCCGTTCAATTCAATTCCATTCCATTCCATTCCACTCCGCTCCATTCCTCTCCACTCCATTCCACTCCATTCCATTCCTCTCCACTCAACTCCCCTCCATTCCCTTCTATTCCATTCCACTCCACTCCATTCCTCTTTACTCCACTCGAGTCCACTCCATTCCTTTCCACTCCACTCCATTCCATTCTACTCTGTTCCATTACATTCCACTTGTTTCCTTTACTTTCGACTCCAGTAAAATCCACTTCACCCCACTTAAATTCTTTCCCCTCAACCACACTCCACTCCATTCCACTCCACACCATTCCATTCCATTTCATTCCACACCACTCCATTTCATTCCATTCCATTCCATTCCATTCAATTCCACGCCACTCTATTCCACTCCAGTCCATTACACGGCAGTCCATTCTACTCCCTCTATTCCACTCCAATCCCTTCCATTCCATACCATTCCATGCCACTCCTTTACATTCCACTCCACTCCATTCCATTCCATTCCACGTCACTCCACTCCACTGCACTCCAATCCTTTCAACTCCACTCAACTTCACTCCACTCCTTTTCACTCCACTCCAGTACATTCCACACCACTCTCCACCACTCCATTCTATTCCACTCCACTCCACTCTTCTCCAGTCCACTCCACTCCTAACCCCTCCTCTCCATTCCGTTCCATTCCATTACATTCCACTCCAACCCACTCCACACCACTCCACTTCACTACATTCCCCCCCACTACACTCCACTGCATTTCACTCCACTCCACTACATTCCACTCCACTCCACTCCATCCTCTCCATTCCACTATATTCCATTCCATTCCATTCCACTCCACTCCATTCCAATCCACAACATTCCACTCCATGCCATTCCATTCCACTCTACTCCATTCCACTCCATTCCTTTCCATTCCACGCCATTACACTCCACTGCACTCCATTCCACTCCACTACACTCCATTCCATTCCATGCAGCCCCTCTGCACTCCACTCCAATACACTCCACTGCATTCCACTCAACCCCACTCCATTAAATGCCATTCCGTTACATGCCACTCGTTTCCCTCACTACATTCCACTACTTCCCACTCCACTCCACTCTATTCCATTCCATTCAATTCCACTCCATTCCAGTCCATTCCACGCCATTCCACTCCACTGCACTCCATTCCACTCCATTCCCCTGTATTCCACTCCATCCCTTTCCACTCCATTCTACTACACTCCATTGCATTCCACTTCATTCCACTGTACTCCATTCCATTTTACTCCACTCCAGTCCATTTCATTCCACAACACTCCACTCCATTCGATTCCACTCTATTCCATTCCTCTCCGTTCCACTCCACTCCACTTCACTGCATACCATTCATTCCATTTTATTGCACTCCACTCCACTCTACTCCTCTCCACTCCACTCCAATCCACTCCACTCCACACCAATCCACTGCATTCCATTCCATTCCATTTCATTTCACTCCACTCCACTACATTCCACTACACTCCACTAAATTCCACTGCACTCCACTGCATTCCACTCCTCTCCCTTCCTTTCCATTCCATTCCATTCCATTCCACTCCTCTCCATTGCATTCCATTCCATTCCATTCCATTCCACTCCATTCCATTCCTTTCCTATCTACTCCATTCCACTCCTCTCCATTCTACTGCACTCCATTCCATTCTGTTCCATTCCATTTCATTCCATTCCATTCCATTCCATTCCATTCCATTCCATTCCATTTCTTTCCATTCCATTCCATTCCATTCCATTCTACTCCCTCCATTCCCCTCCAATCCATTCCATTCCGTACCATTCCATGCCACACCTCTGCATTCAACTCCACTCCATTCCATTCCATTCCACTTCACTCCACTCCACTGCACTCCAATCCTTTCCACTCCACTCGACTTCACTCCACTCCTTTTCACTCCACTCCAGTACATTCCACTCCACTCTCCTCCACTCCATTCTATTCCACTCCACTCCACTCTGTCCATTCCACTCCACTCCATTCCCCTCCATTCCATTCCATTCCATTCCATTACATCCCACTCCACCAAATCCACACCACTCCACTCCACTCCACTACATTCCCCTCCAATACACTCCATTGCATTTCACTCCACTCCACTCCATTCCACTGCAGTCCACTCCCCTCCTCTCCAATCCACTACTTTCCATTCCTTTCCATTCCATTCCTCTCCACTCCACTATATTCCACTACACTCCACTACATTCCACTACACTACACTCCATTCCACTCCTCTCCTCTCCATTCCATTGCATTCCATTGCATTCCATTCCATTCCATTCCACTCCTCTCCACTCCATTCCATTCCACTCCATTCCATTCCGTTCCTCTCTACTCCTTTCCACTCCTTTCCATTCCACTGCCCTCCATTCCATTCCACTCCATTCCATTCCGTTCCTCTCTACTCCTTTCCACTCCTTTCCATTCCACTGCCCTCCATTCCATTCCATTCCATTCTATTCCATTCCCCTCCACCACACTCCATTCCACTCCACTACACTTCATTCCATTCCATTCCACTGCATTCCACTCCATTCCATTCCATTCCTCTCCTTTCCACTCCATCGCTTTACATTCAGCTCCATTCCTGTGCACTCCACTCCACCCCACTCCACTCCACTCTACTCCCTTCCATTCCACTCTACTACATTCCATTCCATTCCATTCCATTATACTCCACTCCATTTGTCTCCAATCCATTGCACTCCATTCCACTCCATTCCAGTCTTCTCCACTCCACTCCACTCCACTCCATTCCATTCTATTCCATTCCACTGCATTCCATTCCATTCCATCCCATTCCATTCAACTCCACTCCATTCCACTCCACCACAATCCATTCAATTCAATTCCATGCCACTCCTCTGCACGCCACTCCAATACAATCCACTCCTTTCCACTCCAATACACTCCATTCCTCTCCACTCCATTCCTCTTTACTCCACTCCAGTCCAATCCATTCCATAGCACTCCACTCCACTACATTCCTTTCCACTCTGTTCTATTCCATTCCACTCCATTCCATTACTTTTGACTCCTGTAAACTCTACTCCACCACACTTAACTTCTCTCCACTCAACTCTACTCCACTTCACACCTCTCCACTCCATTCCATTCCATTTCATTCCACTCCACTCCATTCCATTCCATTCCATCAATTCAATTCCATTCATTTCCTTTCTGTCCACAGTATCTCACTCTGTCACAAATGCTGGATTGCAGTGTCGCCATCTCATTTCACATTTCTTTTCAGCATTCCGTTGCATTCAGTTCCATCTGAATCCATTCCATTATATTTCACTCCACTCCACTCCATTCCACTCCGTTCCACTCCAATCCATGTCATTCAATTCTATTACACTGCACTCCACTCCATTCCACTCCATTCCATTCCACTCCATACCACTCCATCCCATTCCATTCAGCTCCATTCCACTGCATTCAAGTCCACTCCTCTCCATTCCACTCCACTGAACTCCACTCCCTTACATTCCACTCTATTCCATTCCATTCCATTCCATTCCACTCCACTCCATTCCTCTCCACTCCATTTCACTCCATTCCAGTCCTCTCCACTCAAGTCCACTCCATTCCATTCTCTTGCATTCCACTCCAATTCATTCCACTGCACTCCATTCCTCTTTATTCCACTCCAGTCCACTCCATTCTATTCCACTGTATTCCATTCCTTTCCACTCCATTCCTTTACTTTCGACCCCACTAATATCCACTCCACCCCACTTAACTTCTATCTACTCAACCCCACTCCGCTCCATTCCACTCCACCCCACTCCATTCCATTCTATTTCATTCCACTCCACTCCATTCCATTCCATTCAATTCCATGCCACTCTATTCCACTCCAGTCCATTGCACGGCAGTCCATTCTACTACCTCCATTCCACTTGTATTATTTCCATTCCATACCATTCCATGCCACTCCTCTGCATTCCACTCCACTCCATTCCTTTCCATTCCACTTCACTCCACTCCACTGCACTCCAATCCTTTCCACTCCACTCGAGTTCACTCCACTCCTTTTCTCTCCACTCCAGTACATTCCACACCACTCTCCTCCACTCCATTCTATTCTACTCCACTCCACTCTGCTCCATTCCACTCCACTCCTTTCCCCTCCATTCCATTCCATTGCATTACATTCCACTCCACCCCACTTCACACCACTCCACTCCACTCCACTCATTTCCCCTCCACTAGACTCCATTGCATTTCACTCCACTCCACTCCATTCCACTCCACTCCTCTCTATTCCACTACATTCCATTCCACTCCCCTCCACTGCATTCCACTACACTCCACTTCATTCCACTACACCCCACTCCATTCCACTCCTCTCCACTACATTCCATTCCGTTTCATTCCATTCCATTCCACTCCTCTACACTCCATTCCACTCCATTCGATTCGATTCGATTCCATTCTATTCCATTCCATTCCATTCCACTCCATTCATTCCATTCCATTCCATTCCACTCCTCTCCATTCCATTCCTCTCTACTCCATTCCACTCCTCTCCATTCCAGTGTACTCCATTCCATTCCATTCCATTCCATTCCATTCCATTCCATTCCATTCCATTCCATTCCATTGCATTCCATTCCATTGCATTCCATTCCATTCCATTGCATTCCATTCCATTCTGTTCCATTCCATTCTATTCCATTCCATTCCATTCTATTGCATTCCATTCCAGTCCATTCCATTGCATTGCTTTCCATTTCATTCTACTCCATTCCACTCCACCACACTCCATTCCACTCCACTACACTTCATTCTATTCCATTTCACTGCATTCCACTACATTCCATTCCATTCTAATCCTTTCTACTCCATCGCATTAATTTCAGCTCCATTCCTTTGCACTCCACTCCACACCACTCCACTGCACTCCCTTCCATTCCACTCTGCTCCATTCCATTCCATTCCGTTCCATTCCATTTTACTACCCTCCATTTGTCTCCACTCCATTCCACTCCATTCCATTCTATTCCATTCCACTCCACTCCATTCCATTCCATCCCATTCCATTCCATCCCATTCCATTCCACTACACTCCATTCCACTCCACTACAATCCATTCAATTCCATTCCATGCCACTCCTCTGCACGCCACTCGAATACATTGCACTCCATTCCACTCCAATACACTCCATTCCTCTCCACTCCATTCCTCTTTTCTCCACTCCAGTTCAATCCATTCCATACCACTCCACTCCACTACATTCCTTTCCACTCTTTTCCATTCCATTCCACTCCATTCCATTACTTTTGACTCCTGTAAACTCCACTCCACCATGCTTAACTTCTCTCCACTCAACCCTACTCCACTCCACTGCACTCCACACCTCTCCTCTCCATTCTGTTCCTTTTCATTCCACTCCACTCCATTCCATCAATTCCAATCCACTCATTTCCTTTCTGTCCACAGGATCTCACTCTGTCACAAATGCTGGATTGCAGTGTCACCATCTCAGTTCACATTTCTTTTCAGCATTCCATTGCATTCAATTCCATCTTACTCCATTCCAGTATATTTCACTCCACTCCACTCCATTCCGTTCCACTCCAATCCATGTCATTTCATTCCATTGCACTGCTCTCCACTCCATTCCATTCCATTCCATTCCACTCCATTCCACTCCATCCCATTCCATTCAGCTCCATTCCACTGCACTCAAGTCCACCCCACTCCACCCCACTCCACTGAACTCAACTCCCTTCCATTCCACTCTACTTCATTCCATTCCATTCCATTCCATTCCATTCAACTCCATTATTCTCCACTCCATTCCACTCCATTCCAGTCCTCTGTACTCAACGCCACTCCATTCCATTCTATTCCATTCCACTCCAGTCCATTCCACTCCACTCCACTCCTCTTTATTCCACTCCAGTCCACTCCATTCCATTCTACTCCACTCAGCTGCATTCCATTCCACTCTATACCACTCCATTCCTTTAATTTTCACTCCAGTAAAATCCACTCCACGCCACTTAACTTCTATCCAATAAACCCCACTCCACTCCACTCCATTCCATACCATTTCATTCTACTCCACTTCATTCCAATCCATTCCATTCAATTCAATTTCATGGCACTCTATTCCACTCCAGTCCATTGCACGGCAGTCCATTCTACTCCCTCCATTCCACTCCAATCCATTCCATTCCATACCATTCCATGCCACTCCTCTGCATTCCACTCCACTCCATTCCATTCCATTGCACATCACTCCACTCCAATGCTCTCTAATCCTTTCCACTGCACTCGACTTCACTCCACTCCTTTTTACTCCCCTCCAGTACATTCCACACCACTCTCCTCCACTCCATTCTATTCCACTCCACTCCACTGTGCTCCAGTCCACTTCACTCCATTCCCCTCCACTCCATTCCCCTCCACTCCATTCCATTCCATTCCATTACATTCCACTCCACTCCACACCACTCCACTCCACTCCACTACATTCCCCTCCACTACACTCCATTGCATTTCACTCTACTCCACTCCATTCCCCTCCACTCCACTCCACTCTTCTCCATTCCACTACATTCCATTCCATTCCATTCCATTCCACTCCACTCCACTACATTCCATTCCACATCATTCCACTCCATGCCATTCCATTCCACATCATTCCACTCCATGCCATTCCATTCCACTTCACTGCATTCCACTCCACTCCTTTCCGTTCCACGCCATTACACTCCACTGCTCTCCTTTCCACTCCACTACAATCCGTTCCATACCTTTCCATGCCACACCTCTGCACTCCACTCCAATACTCTCCACTCCATTCCACTCCACTCCATTGCACTCCACTACACTCTATTCCACTCCACTCCGTTCCTCTTTACTCCACTCCAGTGAACTCCATTCCATTCCACTTCACTACACTCCTTTTCATTCCACTCTATTCCATTCCATTCCATTCCATTCCATTCCATTACCTTCCACTTCTGTAAACTCCACTACACCCCACTCCACTTCTCTCCACTCAACCCCTCTCCACAACACAACAATCCTCTCCACTGCACCCCTCTCCACTCCTCTCCATTCCACTACTTTCCATTCTATTCTATTCCACTCCTTTCCAGTCCATTCCATTCCACACCATTCCACTCCACTCTGTTCCATTTCACTCCACTCCACTCCATTCCGTTTCTTTCATTTCCACACCATTCCCCTCCACTCCACTCCATTCCACTCCTCTTCAATCCATTCCATCCCATTCCGTGCCACTCCTCTGCACTCCGATCCAATACAATCCACTCCATTCCACTCCACTACACTCCATTGCACACCACTCCATTCCTCTTTACTGCACTGCACTACCACTCCATTCCATTGCATTCCAATCCACTCCACTCGGTTCCATTCCACTCTACTCAATTCCATTCCACTCCTTTCCATTATTTTCGACACCAGTAAATTCCACTACACCCCACTTAACTTCTCTCCACTCAACCCCACTCCACTCCACTCCTATCCTCACCACTCCACTGAACTCCACTCCTTTTCACTCCTCTCCACTCCCTTCCACTCCTTTCCATTCGTCTCCACTCCACTCCATTCCATTTCATTTAATTCCATTCCTCTCCTCTCCACTCCACTCCACACCATTCCATTTCTTTCAAATCCATTCCACGCCAATCCATTCCAATCCCCTCCTGTAAACTCCAATCCACCCTATTCCACTTCTCACCACTTCACTCCACTCCACTCCTTTCCACTCCATTCCACTCCACTCCACTCCATTCCACTCCATTCCACTCCACTCCACTCCATTCCACTCCACTCCACTCCACTCCATTCCACTCCACTCCACTCCATTCCACTCCATTTCACTCCACTCCACTCTTCTCCACACCACTCCATTCCACTGCATTCCTTTCCACTCTATTCCACTCCACTCCACACCACTCCATACCATTCGACTCCACTCCACTCCTTTCCATCCACTCCATTCCTTTCCACTCCTCTCCACTCCACTCCATTCCATTCCACTCCACTCCAATACATTCCTCTCCACTCTACTCCATTTCATTCCATTCCATTGAATTCCACAGAATTCCATTCCATTCCATTCCACTCCACTCCTTTCCATTCTATTCCAATCCCTTCCATGCCACTCACCAAAACTTCACTCTACTCAAATCCATTTCATTCCACTTCACTCTAATCCCCTCCACTCCATTCCTTTACACTCCAACCCATTCCATTCCACTTTAATCCATTTCACTCCACTCCACTCCATTTCATTCCACTCTATTCCATTCCATTCCACACCATTCCATTCCACTCCATTCCATTCCATTCCTCTCAAATCCATTCCATTACACTCCATTCCAGTCCGTTCCACTAAATTCCACTACAGTCCACTCCATTCCAGTCTGTTGCACTCCGTTCCATTCCACTCATTTTGATTCCATTCCACTACACTCCATTCCACTGCACTCCATTTCATTCTGCTCCATTCCCCTCCTCTCCATTCTATCACATTCCACTCCACTCCACTCCACTCCATTCCACTCTATTTCACTCCACTCCACTCCATTTCATTCCATTCCATTCCATTCCATTCCATTCCACTCCATTCCTTTCCATTCCATTCCATTCCATTCCACTCTTGTCCACTCCGTTCCACTCCACACCTCTACGTTCCATTACATCCAATTCCATTCCAGTCCATTCCAATCCTCTCCTCTCCAGTGCACTCCACTCCACTCCATTCCACTCCTTTCCATTCCACTCTGCTCCGTTCCACTGCAATGCATTCCACTGCACTCCACTACAATTCATTCATTTCCCTTCCATCCCATTCCTTTCCTCTCCATTTCACTCCATTCCTCTTCACTGCATTCCACTCCACTCCACTCCATTCCATTCCATTCCGTTCTACTGCATTCCATTCCATTCCTTTATTTAGAGAATATCTCACTCAGTCACCCAGCCTGGAGTGCAGTGGCGCCATCTCACCTCCCATTCCGTTCCATTCCACTCCGCTTTCCTCCTTTCTGTTCAGTTCCCTTCCACTCTACTCCACTCTACTCCACTCTACTCCACTGCATTCCATTACTTCCGATTCCATTCCACTCCATTGCACTCCTTTCCACTCCACTGCACTCCACTCTACTCCATTCCAGTCCATCCGATTCCATTCTGCTCCATTCCATTGCACTCAAATCCACCCCACTCCAGTCCACTTCATTCCATTCCATTCCGTCCCATTCCATTCCTCTCAATTCCATTCCAATCCACTTCACTTCACTCCACTCCAGTCCAATGCACTGCATTGCATTCCATTCCATTCCACTGCATTCCATTCCATTCTTTTCTTTCGAGAGTATCACACTCTGTCACTCACCCTGGAGAGCAGTGGCACAATCTCACCTTCCATTGCATTCCATTCCATTCCATTCCATGTGACTCCTCTGCTCTCCACTCCACTCTACTCCACTCCATTCCATTCCACTTCACTCATCGTCACTCCACTCCACATCTTTCCAATCCACTCCATTGAATTCCATTGTGCTCCACTCCATGGTGCTCCATTCCATTCCTCACCACTCCAATCGACTCCACTCCACTCAATTCCTCTCCACTCCATTCCATTCAATTCCATGCCATTCCGATCTATTTCACTCCACTCCACTCCACTCAATTCCTGTCCATTACCCTCCACTCCAATACATTCCACTCCAGTACACACCATTCGATTCCACTCCACTCCAGTCCACTCCACTCCTCTCCACCCCACTACATTCCATTCCATTCAGTTCCTTTCCTCTCCCTTCCCTTCCATTCATTTCCACACCATTCCACTCCACTCTATTCCATTCCAATCCACTCTAATCCACTCCACTCCACTCCTTTCCACTTCTTTCTATTCCTCTACATTCAACTCCACTCAACTCTCTTCCACTCCAATCCAATCCATTCCATTCCATATAATTCCACTCCCTTCCACTCTACTCCATCCACTACATTCCAATCCACTCCTGTCAACGCCACTCCACTCCCTTCCATTCCACGCCACTCCACTCCATTCTACTCTAATTTTCTCCATTCCATGCCTTTCCACTTCATTCCAATCTACTCCATTGCATTCAATTCCATTCCATTCCACTCCTTTCAGACCGTTCCACTCCATTCCAATCCTCTCCACTCCACTTCATTCCACTCCATTCCATTCCCGTCCATTCCACTCCACTCCATTCCATGCCATTCCTTTCCAAATCACTCCACTCCACTCCATTGCATTCCTTTCCAATCCATTCTACTCCACTCCACTCCGTTTCCAATCCATGCCATTCCATTCCATTGAATTCCACTCCATTCCATTCCATTCCACTCCATTCTTCTTCACTCCATTCCACTTCACTCCATTCTATTCCACTCCACTCCACTCCAATCTTTCCCTCTCCAATCCATTCCATTCCATTCCATTCCATTACATTTAACTAGACTCCAATGTATTTCACGCCATTCCACTCCATTCCATGCCATTCCATTTCGTTCCATTCAACTCCATTCCACTCCATTCCACTCCATTCCAGTCCACTCCACTCCTTTCCACTCCACTCCACTCGACTCCATTCCATTCCATTGCATTTTACTCCACTCCGTACAATTCCTTTCCACTCCAGTCTTCTCCATTGAATTCCACCCCATTCCACTCCATTCCACTCCATCCCACTCCATTCCATTCCACTCCATATCATTCCACTCCACTCCATTCCATTCCATTCCACTCCACTCCACTCCATTCCATTCTACTCCCTTCCACTCCACTCCACTCCATTCTACTCACTTCCACTCCACTCCACTCCATTCCTTTCAATTCCATTCCATTCCACTCCGTTCCATTCCATTTCTTTCAATTCTGTACTATTCCCCTCTGTTCCACTCAACTCTACTCCACTCCACTACATTCCATTACATCCGAATCCATTCCACTCCATTTCACTCCTCTCCACTCTGCTGCAGTCCTCTCCTCTCCATTCCACTCGTTCTCTTCCATTCCGCTCCATTCCACTGGAATCCTCTCTACCTCAATCAACTCCAGTTCATTCCATTCCATTCATTCCCATTCCATTTCTCTTCATTCCACTCCAGTCCACTTCACTCCAATCCACTGCATTCCATTCCATTCCATTCCGTTCTATTCCACTTCACTCTAATCCACTTTACTCCATTCCGTTCCATTTTACTCCATTGCCTTATTTTCCTTTCTTTCGAGAGTATCTCACTCTGTCTCCCAGCCTGGAGCACAGTGGCACAATCTCAGCTCCCATTCCATTCCATTCCATTCCTTTCTGTTCCACTCCATTCAGCTCGCTCGGCTCTACTCTGTTCCATTTCATTCCATTCCACTCCACTCCACTCCACTCCACTACATTCCGTTACATCCAATTGCATTCCTCTCCTTTACACTCTACACTCCACTGGATTCCACTCCACTCCATTTCACGCCATCCCATTGCATTCATCTCCATTGCACTGTATTCCACTCCACCTCACTCTGCTCCAATTTAATCCATTCCATTCTGTTCCATCCCATTCCAGTTCTCTCCATTCCACGCCACTCCACTTCATTCCACTCCGTTCCAATGCAGTCCACTCCATTCTATTCCATTCCATTCCTTTTTTTCATTAGTATCTCACTCTGTCACATAGCCTGGAGCACAGTAGCACAATCTCAGCTTCCATTCCATTCCATTCCATTCCATTCCATTCCATTCCATTCCATTCCATTCCACTGCACTCCATTACTCTACAGTCTACTCCACTGCATTCCACTCCACTCCACTCCATTCTACTCCACTCCACTCCACCCCATTCCATTCCATTCAATTCCATTCGTTTCCACTTCACTCCACTACACTACATGACATTCCATTCCTCTCTATTCCATTCTGTTCCATTCCTTTCCACCCCACTCCACACCATTCCACTCCACTCCATTCCTTTCCATTCCATTTCAATCTACTCCACTCCAATCCACTCCACTCCAGTCCACTCCATTCCACTGCACTGTACTCCATTTTATTCCACTCCCCTCCACTCCACTGCACTCCATTCCATTCCATTCAATTTCATTCCACTCCATTCCATTCCATTCCACTCCATTCTTTTCCGTTCCCTTCCACTCCACTCCACTCCACTCCTCTCTAACCCACTCCATTCCACTCCATTCCATTCCACTCCATTCCATTCCACTGCATTCCAATCCACTCCATTTCATTCCACTCCATTACATTCCATTACATTCCTCTCCACTCCACACCATTCCACTCCACTGCATTCCATTCCATTCCTTTCCGCTCGACTCCACATCACTCAACTCCACTCCATTCCATTCATGTCTGCTCCACTCCATATAATTGCACTTCCCTCCTTTCCATTCCATTCCATTCTGTTCCTCTTTACTCCCCTCCATTACACTCCACTCCACTCCATTCCTCTCCACTCCACTCCATTCCAATTTATTCCATTCCATTCCACTCCACTGCATTCCATTCCACTGCATTGCATTCCATCCCACTCCACTCCACTCCACTCCAATCCACTTCAGTCAATTCAAATCCACTTATCTCCATTCCCTTCCATTCCACTCCATTCCATTCATTTCCACTCCATTCCACTCCACTCCTCTCCATTCCACTGCATTCAATTCCATTGCAGTCAATTCTGTTCCACTTCATTCCATTCGTCTCCGTTCCAGTCCATTCCAATCCAATCCACTCCACTCCATTCCTTTCCACTCCATTCCACTCAACTCCCTTCCATTCCACTCCACTCTACTCCACTCCATTCCATGCCATTCCATTCCATTCTATTCCATTCCATTCCACTCGACTCCACTCCACTCCATTAGATTCCACTGTAATCCATTTCACTGCAATCCAATCCACACCACTTCTTTCCATTGCATTCTTTCCATTCCACTCTACTCCTCTCCATTCCACTCCACTCCACTCCATTCCACTCCACTACACTCCATTCCAATCCACTCCACTCCACTCCATTCCACTCCGCAACAGTTCGTTCCAATCCACTGGATTCCATTTCACTCCATTCCATTCCGTGCCACTCCATTCTATTCCATGCCACTCCACTCACCTCCACTCCCCTCCACTCCATTCCATTCCTTTCCATTCCAAGGCAATCCATTCCACTTCAATTCATTCCACTCCTCTCCATTCTAATCCACTCAATTCCACTCCACTGAATTCCATTCCATTCTATTCCCTTCCACTCCATTCCACTGCATTCCACTCCTCTCCACTCCATTCCATTCCACTCCACTCCACTGCACTCCACTCCATTCCACTCCACTACATTCCATTGCATTCTCTTCCCTTCCACTACACTCCACCCCATTCCAGTGCACTCCTCTCTATTCCACTCCACTCCACTCCATTCCACTCCACTCCACTGCACTACATTCCATTCCATTCCACTCCTTTCAAATCCATTCCTTTGTTTCCTCAGAATCTCACTCTGTCACTAAGACTGGAGTGCAGTGACACAATCTCAGCTCACATTTCTGTTCTTCATTCCATTGCATTCCATTCCATCCCATTCCATTTCATTCTATTTCATTCCACTCCACTCCACTCCATTCCATTCCACTGCGTCCCATTCCCTTCCACTCTATTCCTCTCCATTCCACTCCATTCTACTCCACTCCACTCCATTCCATTCCATTTCACTCCATTGCATTCCATTCCTTTCTTTCGACAGGATATCACTGTCAAACAGGCTGGAGTGCTTAGGCACAATCTCAGCTCACATTGCATATCAACTTTCTATTGAACAGCATTCTATTGCATTAAATTCCATTGCATTCCATTCCATTCCTTTCCTTTCCATTACATTCAATTCCATTCCATTCCACTCCTTTCCACTCCACTCCACTCCGCTCCAGTACATTCCTTTAAATCCAGTTCCATTCCACTCCATTCCACTCCTCTCTGCTCCACTGCACTGCACTCCACTCCACTCCACTGCACTCCACTCCACTCCATCCCATTACATTCTGCTCCGTTCCACTGCACTCCACTCCTCCCCACTCCACTCCACATCATTCCATTCCTTTACGTCTGATTCCATTCCATTCCTCTCCATTCCACTCCAGTCTACTTCAGTCCACTCCAATCCACTCCATTCCAATTCTTTCTATTCTATTTCTTTCTTTCGAGAGTATCTCACTCTGTCACCCAGCCTGGAGTGTAGTGGCACAATCTCAGCTCACATTTCATTTCACCATTCCATTCCATTCCATTCCATTCCATTCCACCGCACTCCACTCCACTCAATTCCACTCCAATACATTCCATTCCATTCCATTCCAATCCCTTCCTTTCCACTCTGTTTTATCGACAGGATCCCCCCTGTCACACAGGCTCCAGCGTAGTGGCAAAATCACTGCCCATATTTCTTCATTCCATTCCATTCAATTTCATTCCATTTGATTCCATTCCACTCCACTCCACTCCATTCCATTCCACTCCACTCCATTCCTTTCCACTCCATTCCATTCCACTCCATTCCACTCTACTACACAACACTCCACTCCATTACACTCTAATCCATTATACTCCGCTACACTACCCTCCTCTCCACACCACTACACTCCATTGTCTTCCATTCCATTCCTTTCCATTCCATTCCGTTCCATTCCATTCCATTCCTTTCCTTTGTTTCCACAGGATTTCATTCCGACACAAAGGCTGGAATGCAGTGGAACAATAAAAGCTCACATTTCCTTTCAGCATTCCATTGCATTCCATTCCATCCCATTCCTTTCCATTCTATTTCACTCCACGATACTCCACTCAACTCCGTTGCATTCCACTCCGTACCATTCCATTAGTCCCCATTCCACTCCACTCCACTCCACTCCATTCCATTACTCTCCACTCCACTCCATTCCACTCCACTCCACTCCATTCCATTCGATTCAATTCCATTCCACTCCATTCCATTCCACTCCACTCCATTCCAGTCCATTCGACACCATTCCACTCCAATCCACTCCACTCCATTCCACACCATTCGACTCCATTCCTCTCTGTTACCTTCCACTCCATTCCACTCCGCTTCAATCCATTCACTTCCTCTCCATTCCACACCACGACATTCCATTCAAATCCATTCCACTTCACTCAATTCCATTCCACTCTACCCCCCTCCACTCCCCTCCATTCCATTCCATTCCATTTTACTCTTATCCATTCCATTCCATTCCATTCTACTCCACTCCACTCCAATCCACTCTAATCCATGCCATTCCATTCCACTCCACTTCACTCCACTCCATTCCGTTACACTCTACTAAATTCCGTTCTCTTCCATTCCATTCCACTCCACTCCACTATATTCCACTCCAATCCACCCCATATCATTCCATTCCATTCGACTCCATTCCATTCCATTGTACTCCATTGAAGTACATTCAGCTCCATTCCACTCCACTCCACACCAGTCTACTCCACTCCACTCCCCTCCTTTCCATTCCTTTCCAATCCACTCAATTGCATTCAATTCCCCTCTATTCCATGCCAGTCCATTCCATTCCACTCCATTCCACTCCACTTCATTCCACTCTAAGCCATTCCACTCCACTGCATTCCATCCCATTCCTCTCCACTCCACTCCACTGCATTCCATTCCACTCCACTCCATTCCATTCCACTCCACTCCGTTCCACTCCACTTCATTCCATTGCATTCCATTCCATTCCTCTCCAGTCCTCTCCATTCCATTCTACTACACTCCATTCCACTCCACTCCCCTCCATTCCACGCCACTCCCCTCCATTCCATTTCATTCCATTCCATTCCATTTCATTCCATTCCCCTCCTTTCCACTCCACTTCACTCCACTAACTACACTCCACTCCAACTCACTCCAACCCACTGCATTCCACTCCGCTCCATTCCACTCCACTCCATTCCATTCCACTCAATTTCACTTCACTCAATTCCACTCCACTCCATTCCACTCCCCTCCACTCCACCCCTCTCCACTCCATTCCACTCCAAATCATTCCTTTCCATTCCAATCCACTCCATTCCATTTCCCTGAATTCCACTCCAATCCATTGTACTCCATTCCATTCCACTCCATTTCACTCTATTCCACTCCACTCCATTCCACTCCATTTCACTCCATTCCACTCCACTCCATTCCACTCCATTTCACTCCATTCCACTCCACTCCATTCCTCTCCACTCCACTTCTCCCTACTCCACTCCTTTCCAATCCACTCCATTCCATTCCACTCTATTCCATTACACGCCATTCCGCTCCACGCCACTCCAATACACTCCACGCCACTTGATTCCTTTCCATTCCATTCCAATCCACTCGTTTCCATTCCATTCCACTCCATTCCATGCCACTCCATTCCACTCCACTCCATTCCACTCCACTCCATTCTATGCCACTCCATTCCACTCCACTCCATTCCACTCCAGTTCATTCTGCTCCACGCCATACACTCCACTGCATTCCTGTCAATTCCACTCCACTCCACTCCGCTCCACTCCACTCCATTCCATTCCACTCCACTCCACTGCTTTCCAGTCCACTCCACTCAATTCCATTGCATTCCATTCCATTCCACTCCATTCAACTCCATTCTACTCTCCACTCCATTCCACTCCACTCCCCACCATTTCATTCCATTCCATTCCATTCCATTCCACTCCTTTCCATTTCTTTCCACTCCATTTCCTTCCATTCTTCTCCACTCCAATCAACTACACTCCACTGCACTCCACTCCACCCCACTCCATTACATTCCATTACATTCACTCCGCTCCATTCCCTTCCATTCCACTCCATTCCATTCCACTCCATTCACTCCACTACATTCCTTTCCATTGCACTCCATTCCATTCCACTCCAATCCATTGCACTGCACTCCACTCCACTCCAGCACACTCCACTCAATTCCACTCCACTCTATTCCTTTGCACTCCAATCCACTCCACTCCACTCCGCTGCACTATACTCCATTCCAGTACATTCCATTTCATTCCATTCCATTTCACTCTATTGCTTTCCAGTCATTTCTTACGACAGGTTATCACTGCGTCACCTTTGCTGGAGTGCAGTGTCACAATCTCAGCTCTGATTACATGTCAACTATACATTCTATTCCATTCTATTCCATTGCATTCCATTGCATTCTTTTCATTCCATTGCATTCAATTCTATTCCATTCCATTCCATTCCGTTCCACTCCACTCCACTACATCCCGTTACATCATTTCTATTCCACTCCATTCCACTCCTCACGACTCCACTGCAATCCACTCCACTCCATTCCACTCCATCCCATTCTATTGCCCTTCATTCAACTGCACTCCACTCTACCCCCATCCACTCCCCTTCATTCCGTTCTGTTCCATCCCATTCCACTCCACTCCACTCCATTCCATTCCAGTTCACTCCACTCCTTTCCATTCCACCCCATTCCATTCCACTCCTTTCCACTCCACTACAGTACCCTCCACTCCATTCCGCTGCATTCCACTCCATTCCATTCCATTACTTTCTTTTGACAGGATCTCACTCTGTCACCCAGGCTGTTCTGCAGTGGCACAATCTCAGCTCACATTTCATTTCACCTTTCCGTTTCTTTCCATTCCATTCCACTTCATTCCTCTCCACTCAATTCCCCTCCCCTCTACTCCAATCCATTCTATTCCATTCCATTCCAATCCCTTCCATTCCACACCTTTCTTTCGACCGGATCTCCCTCTGTGACTCAGGCTATAGAGCAGTGGCAAAATCTCAGCACAAATTTCTTCATTCCAATCCGTTCTATTTTATTCCATTCCACTCCAGTCATTTCAACTCCACTCCACTCCACTCCATTCCACTTCACTCCACCTCATTACACTCCTCTCCATTCCATTCCACTCAATTCCTTTCCACTCCATTCCACTCCACTCCACTCCACTCAACCCCATTCCATTCCACTTCATTCCATTCCATTGCTTTTTTTCCACAGGATCTCACTCTGTAACAAAAGCTGGATTTCAGTGGCACAATCTCAGCTCACATTTCTTTTCTCCATTCCATTATATTCCATTCCATCCCATCACATTCCATTCCATGTTATTTCACTGCCCTCGACACCACGCCACTCCTTCCCATTGCGTTCCATTCCATATAATTTCATTGCAATCCATTCATTTCTTTCGACAGGATGTCACCGTGTCACCCAGTCTAGTGTGCAGTGGCACAATCTCAGCTCACATTCAATGTCAACTTTCCATTGCATTGCATTCTATTCCATTGCATTCCATTGAATTCCATTCCATTCTGTTCCTTTCCATTGCCTGGCATTCCATTCCATTCCATTCCACTCTGTTCCACTGCACTCCACTCCCGTCCTCTACATTCCATTACATCCAATTGCATTCCACTCCATTCCACTCCTCTCCTCTCCACTACAATCCACTCCACTCCATTCCACTCCGCTCCATTCCACTCCTCTCCATTCCACTCCACTCCACTACAACCCACTCCCCTCCAGTTCATTACATTCCATTCCTTCCCATTCCATTTCTCTCCATTACACTCCACTCCACTTCACTCCACTAAACGCCACTCCAGTCCACTTCATTCCATTCCATTCCATTTCCCATTCCCTTCTGTTCCGCTCCAATTTGCTCCATTCCATTCCATTCCACTCAATTCCACTCTGCTAAATTCCAATCCTTTCCGTTCCATTGTATTCCTTTCCATTCCATTCCACTTCTTTCTTATGACCGGATCTTCGTCTGTCACACAGGCTGTAGGGCAGTGTCAGAATCTCAGCACACATTTCTTCATTTCATTCCATTCCATTCTATTCCATTCCATTCCATTCCAATCCTTTCCATTCCAATCCACTCCATTCCCCTCCATTCCATTCCAATTCACTCTATTCCACTCCAGTGCATTCCATTGCACTCCATTCCATTCCACACAATTCCACTCTAATCCACTCCACTGCACACCATTCCACTCCATTCAGTTCCACTCCACTCCATTCCACTCCACTCGCCTCTATTCCATTGCATTCCATTCCACTCCGTTCCATTCCATTCCTTTCTTTCCACAGGATCTCACTCTGTCACGAAGGCTGGAATGCTGTAGCACAAACACACCTCACATTTCTTTTCACCATTCCATTGCATTCAATTCCACACCTTTCCATTCCATCCTATTTCACTCCACTCCAGTCCATTCCTTTCCATTCCACTCCATCCCTTCCCATTCGACTCCATTCCACTCCACTTTACTCCACTCCACTCCACTCTACTTCACTCTACTCCATTCCATTCCATTCCATTTCATTTCACTCCATTGCATTCCCTTCCTTTCTTTCGACAGGATATCACTATGTTACCTAGGCTGGAGTGCAGTGGCACAATCTCAGCTCACATTGCATGTCATCTTTCCATTGCATTACATTCTTTTCTATTGCATTCCATTGCATTCCATTCCATTCCATTGAATTCCATTCAATTCTATTCCATTCCTGTCTGTTCCACTTCACTCCACTCCACTACATTCCATTACATCCGGTTCCACTCCACTCCATTCCTCTCCTCTGCACTCCACTGCAATCCACTTCAGTCCATTCCACACCATCCCATTCCATTCCACTTCATTCCTCTGCACTCTACTCCACCCCACTCCAGTCCACTTCATTCAATTCCATTCCATTTCTTTCCGTTCCTCACCATTCCACTCCACTCCACTTCACTCCGCTCCGGTCTACTCCACCTCACTCCATTCCATTCCATTTCAGTGCATTCCATTCATTCCTTTCTTTCGATAGTATCTCACTCTAATACCCAGCCTGGAATGCAGTAACACAATCTCAGCTCCAATTTCATTTGTTCCATTCCGTTCCATACCACTTCGTTCTGTTCCATTCCACTCCATTCCGTTTTGCTCTTACTCCGCTCCTCTCCGTTGCATTCCATTCCACTCGACTCCATTTCACAACATTCTGTTACATCCGATTCCATTCCATTCCATTCCACTCGACTCCATTCCACAACATTCTGTTATATCCGATTTCATTCCATTCCATTCCATTCCACTCCTCTCCACTCCACTGCGTTTCACTCCAGTCCATTCCACTCCGTCCCATTCCATTCTGCTCCATTCCACTGGACCCCTCTTCATCCCACTCCACTCCACTTCATTCCATTCCATTCCATCCCCTTCCATTCCTCTCCATTCCACTCCACTCCACTTCACTCCACTCCACTCCTCTCCAGTCCACACCATTCCATTCCATTCTATTCTATTCTATTCTACTGCTTTCCATTCCATTCCTTTCTTTCAATAGTATCTCACTCTGTCACTCAGCCTGGAACTCAGTGGCACAATCACTGCTCACATTTTATTTAATCATTCCCTTCCATTCTATTCCATTCTATTCCACTCCACTGCACTCCAATCCAATCCACTCCACTCCACTCCAAACCATTCCACTCCACTCGACTCCACTCCATTCCAGTCCACCCCACTCCTTTCCATTCCAATCCATTCCATTCCACTCCTTTCCACTTCACTCCACTCCACTCCACTCAACTCCATTCCATTCCATTCCACTCCTTTCCATTCCATTCCTTTCTTTTGACAGGATATCACTCTGTCACCCAGGGTGTTGTGCAGTGGCACAATCTCAGCTCACATTTCATTTCAACATACCATTCCTTTCCATTCCATTAGATTCCTTTCCATTTCATTCCACTGCAATTTACTCCTCTCCCCTCAATTCTGCTCTGCTCCACTCCAATCCATTCCATTTCATTCCAATCACTTCCATTCCACTCCTTTCTGTCAACAGTATCTCCCTCTGTCACACAGGCTGTAGCACAGTGGGACAATCTCAGCACACTTTTCTCCATTCCTTTCTATTCAATTCTGTTTTGTTCCATTCCATTCCACTCCACTCCACTAAATTCCGTAACATCCGATTCCATTCCACTCCATTCCTCTCCTCTCCACTCTACTTCACTCCTCTCCACTCCACTCCATTACATTGCAGTCCACTCCACTTCTTTCATTCCATTCCATTCCTTTCCAGTCCTTTCCACTCCACTCCACTCCACTCTAATCCACTCCACTCCACTCTATTCCATTCCATTCCATTCCACTCCATTCCATTCCATTCCTTTCTTTTGACAGGATCTCACTCTGTCACCCAGGGTGGTGCTCATAGGCACAGTTCAGCTCACATTTCACTTCACCTTTCCATTCCATTCCATTCCATTCCACTGCACTCCACTCCACTCAATACCACTCCACTGCACTCCAATCCATTCCATTCCATTACATTCCAATCCCTTCCATTCTGCTAGTCTCTTTCGAATGTATCTGCCTCTGTCACATAGGCTGTAGTGCATTACCACAATCCCAGAACACTTTTCTTCATTCCATTCCATTCCATTCCAGTCCATTCCATTCCAATATACTCCACTCCACTCCACTCCATTCCATTCCATTACATTCCACTCCACTCCACTCCACTCCCCTCCACTCCACTCCACTCCCCTCCACTCCACTCCACTCCAGTCCACTCCACTCCACTCCACTCCATTCCACTCCACCCCACTCCATTCCACTCCACCCCACTACATTCCACTCCACCCCACTCCACTCCATTCCATTCCATTCCATTCCATTCCATTCCATTCCATTCCATTCCATGCCATTCCATGCCATTCCATGCCATTCCATTCCTTTCTTTACACAGAATCTCACTGTCACAAAGGCTGGAGTGCAGTGACACTAACTCAGCTCACATTTCTTTTCATCATTCCATTGCATTCCATTCCATCCCATTCCCTTCCATTCTATTTAACTCCACTCCACTACACTCCATTCCACTCCATCCCATTCCAGTGCACTCCACTCCACCCCACTACACTCCACGTCAATTCATTCCATTCTGTCCCATTCCATTCCTCTCCGTTCAACTGCACTCCCCTTCATTCCATTACACTCCACTCCAATGCATTCCATTCCATTGTATTCCACTGCATTCCACTCCATTTCTTTCTTTCGAGTGTATCTCACTCTGTCTCTCAGCCGGGAGTGCAGGGGCACAATATCAGCTCCCGCTCCCTTCTGTTCCGTTCCATTCCATTCCACTCCACTTCGCTATGCTCCACTCTGTTTCATTCCATTCCATTCCACTCCACTCACCGGCATTCCATTATATCCGGCTCCATTCCAATCCATTCCACTCCTCTCCACTCCCTTGTACTCCACTCCACTTCATTTCACTCCATTCCATTCCATTCTGCTCCATTCCACCTCTTTCCACACCACTCTTCTCTATTCCACTTCATACCATTCCATTCCATCCCATTCCATTCGTCTCCATTCCACTCAACTCCACTTCAGTCCACTCCTCCCCAGTCCAGTCCACTCCATTCCTTTCCATTCCATTCCAATGCATTCCATTGCATTCCTTTCTTTCTAGGGTATCTCTCTCTATCACCCAGCCTGGAATGCAGTGGCACAAACTCAGCTTCCTTTCAATTCCATTCCATTCCATTCCATTACATTACATTCCACTCCACTGCTCTCCACTCCACTCTACTCCATTCCATTCCGTTCCATTACACTTCATTCCACTCAGTTCCACTCCATTCCACTCAACTCCGTTCCATTCCATTCCTTGCCATTCCATTGCATTCCACTCCAATCCACTCCACTCCATTCCACTCCAGTCCATTCCATTTCATTCCATTCCACTCCACTCCACTCCACTACACTTCAACCCATTCCATTCCATTCCACTCCACTCTACTCCACTCCATTCCACTCCACTCCATTCCATTCCATTCCGTTCAATTCCACTCTACTCCACTGCATTCCACTCCAGCCCACTCCATTCCCCTAAACTCCACTGCATTCCATTCCACTCCTTTCCATTACATTCCACTTCACTCCACTAAACTCCACTCCAGTCCACTCCATTCCACTGCATTCCCTTCCATTCCTTTCTTTTGAGAGTATCTCACTCTGTCACCCAGACTGGAGGGCAGTGGCACAAATTCAGGTAACATTCCATTCCATTTCGTTCCCTTCCATTGCATTCCTTTCTGCACTGCTACAATCGGCTCCATTCCATTCCATTCCATGCCACTCAATACCATTCCACTGCACTCCAGTCCATTCCATTCCATTTAATTCCATTCTATTCCATTCCACTCCTTTCTTTCGACAGTATATCCCTCTGTCACACAGGCTCTAGCGCAGTGGCACAATCTCAGCGCACATTTCTCCATTCCGTTCTGTTCTGTTCCGTTCCGTCACGTTCTGTTGCGTTCAGTCCTGTTCTGTTCCGTTCCGTTGCATTCCACTCCGTTCCACTCCACTCCACTCCCCTCCACTACATTCCATTACATCCCATTACATCCGATTCCATCCGACTCCATTACAATCCATTCTAATCCTCTCCACTCCACTCCACTGCATTTCACTCCATCCCACTCCATTCCTGTCCATTCCACTGAACTTCACTCCAACCCACTCCACTCCACTTCATTCCATTGCAATACAACCCATTCCGTTCCACTCCATTCCACTCCAGTCCACTTCACTCCACTCCAGTCCACTCCATTCCATTCGATTCCATTCCATTCTATTCAACTGCAATTCACTCCATTTCTTTCTTTTGAGAGTATCTCACTTGGTCAACCAGCCATGAGTGCAGTGGCACAATCTCAGCTCACATATCATTTCACCATTCCATTCCATTCCACGCCACTCCATTCCATTCCATTCCACACCACTCCAATCCACTCCACTCCAGTCCAATCCATTCCACTCCACTCCATTCAGTCCACTCCACACCTTTCCATTTCATCCCATTCCGTTCCACTCCTTTATACTCCACCACACTCCACTCCTCTCCATTCAATCCATTCCATCTCATTCCATTCCATTCCTTTCTTTGACAGGAACTTACTCTGACACCCAGTCCGGTGTGCAGTGGCAGAATCTCAGCACAGATTTCTTCATTCCATTCCATTCCATTCCAATCCATTCCATTCCAATATATTCCATTCCACTTCATTCCATTCCACTCCACTCCAATTCTCTCCATTCCACTCCACTCCAATTCTCTCCATTCCACTCCACTCTATTCCACTCCAGTCCATTCCATTCCACTCTATTCTATTCCACTCCATTCCACTCCACTATAATCCATTCCACTCCATTCCTTTCCACTCCACTCCATTCCATTCCACTCCATTCTGTTTCACTCCACTCCACTCCATTGTGTTCCATTCCACTCCATTCTATTCCATTCCTTTCATTCCACAGGATCTCACTCTGTCATAAGGCTGGAGTGTAGTGGCACAATCTTAGCTCACATTTCTTTTCCCCATTCCATTGCATTCCATTCCATCGCATTGCATTCCATCCCACTCCATTCCATTCTATTTCACTCCACTCCAATACACTCCGTTCCATTCCACTCCATCCCTTTCCATTCAACTCCATTCCACTATAATCAACTCCACTCCACTCCACGCCATTCCATTCCATTCCATTGCATTGCACTCCATTGCATTCCTTTCCTTTCTTTCGAGAGAATTTTACTGTGTCACCCAGGCTGGAGTGCAGTGGCACAATATGAGCTCACATTATACGTCAATCCATTGTATTGCATTCTATTACACTGCATTCAGTGGCATTCCATTGCATTCCTCTCCATTCCATTCCATTCCATTCAATTCAATTCCATTCCATTCCGCACCGTTCCACTCCACTACATTCCATTACATCCTATTCCATTCCAGTCCATTTCACTCCTCTCCACTCCACTGTACTCCACTGCACTCCATTCCACTCCATCCAATTCTGTTCCGCTCCATTCCACTGCACTCCATTCAACCCCATTCCACTCCACTTCATTCCATTCCATTCCATCCCATTCCATTCCTCTCCATTACACTCTACTCCACTTGACTCCATTCCAATCCACTCCATTCCACTCCATTTCAATCCATTCCTTTCCACTGCCTTCATGGCATTCCATTCTTTCGAAAGTATCTCACTCTGTCACACAGCCTGAAGCGCAGTGGCAAAATCTCAGCTCACATTCCAATCCATTCTCTTCCATTCCATTCCATTCCGTTCCGCTCTGCTCCACTCCACTCCAATCCACTGCATTCCATTACCTTCCATTCCATTATACTCCATTCCACTTCACTCCACTCTATTCCATCCCACTACAATCCATTGGATTCCATTCCATTACACTCCATTCCATTCCATTCCACTCCATTTCAGTCTTTTCCACTCCATTCCACTCCATTCCTCTCCACTCAACTCTACTCCACTCCACTAAACCCCACGCCATTCCATTCCATTCCACTCCTCTCCATTCTATTCAGTTCCACTCCTTTCCATTCTATTCAGTTCCACTTCTTTCCATTCAACAACTTTACACTCCACTTCATTCCACTCCACTCCATTCCACTGTACTCCACTCCAATCCACTCCACTGCATTCCACTCCATTCCATTGCATTCCATTCTATTCCACTCCACTCATCCCATTCCACTTCACTCCACTCCACTCCGCTCTACTCCACTGCATTCCACTCCATTCCACTCCCTTCCATTCCATTCCACTCCACTCCAGTTCACTCCACCCCACTCTTCTACAATCCAATCCACTCCAACCCACTCCACTTCACTCCACTTCACTCCAATCCACTCCAGTCCATTCCACTCCATTCCATTCCTCTCTACTCCACTCAACTCCATGCCACTCCCTTCCATTCCATTCCTTTCCATTCCATTCCATTCCATTCCATTCCATTCCGTTCCACTCCACTCCATTCCACTCCACTAGACTCCATTCAACTGCACTCAATTACACTTCATTCCATTCCACTCCAATCTGCTTTATTCAATTCCACTCCACTCAATTCCTCTCCACTCCACTCCATTCTTTTCCATTCCATTCCAGTCCATTCCACTCCACTCAACCCCATTCCACTCCATTCCACTCCACAGCACTCCATTCCACTCCACTCCCCTCCATTCCACTCCACTCCACTCCATTACATTCCGTTGCATTCTACTGCATTCCTTTCAATTCAATTCCCCTCCATCCTAATCCATTCCAATCCATTCTAATCCATTCCACTCCACTCTACTCCACTGCATTCCACTCCATTACACTCCAATCCATTACACCCCTTTCCTTCCACTCCATTCCCTTCCATTCTATTCCAATCTATTCCACCTGATTCCATTCCATTCCATTCCACTCCACTCCACTCCATTCCACTACTTTCCACTCCACTCCCCTTCACTCCATTCCATTCCATTCCATTCCACTCCATTCCATTCCATTCCATTCCACTCCATTCTACTCCTCTCCCTTCCACTGAACTCCACTCCACTCCATTCCATTCCATTGCATTCCACTTCATTCCATTCCATTCCACTCCATTCCACTCCACTCCACTCGATTCCAATCCACTCCACTCCTCTCCACTCCACTCCACTCCTCTCCACTCGACTCAATTTCATTCCATTCCTGTGCTTTCCACTTCATTCCATTCCAGTCGACTCCATTCCATTCCATTCCATTCCATTGCATTCCAGTCCATTCGTTTCCACTCCATTCCACTCCACCCCATTCCACTCCATTCCATTCCAATCCATTCGATTCCACTCCATTCCACTCCACTCCATTCCACTCCATTCCACTCCATTCCACTCCATTCCTCTGCATTCCTGTCCACTCCATTCCATCGCATTCCACTTCAATCCACTCCATTCCATTCCACTCCATTCCACTCCAGTCTGCTCCCCTTGACTCCACTCAACTACACTCCATTCCTTTCCACTCCATTCCATTCCATTCCACCCCACTCCATTCCACTCCTTTCCATTCCATACTGTTCCATTCCATTCCATTCCACTCCACTCCACTCCCATTCACTATATTCCCTTCCACTCTATGCTATTCCATTCCACTCCACTCCACTCCACTACCTTCCACTCCACTCCACTTAAGTCCACTCCATTCCATGACATACCATTCCCTTTCATCTCATTCCATGCCGCTCCTTTCCACTCCACTCTATTCCACAATACTCCATTGCATTTCACCTCATTCCACTCCAATCCATTCCACTACTCTCCATTCCACTCCACACCACTCCAATCCACTCCATTTCATTGCATTCCACTGCATTCCATTCCGTTCATTTCTTTCCACAGGACCTCACTCTGTCAGAAAGACTGAAGTTCAGTGGTACAATATCAGCTCACATTTCTTAATTCCATTCCATTCCATTCCATTCCGCCCCTGTCCATTTCACTCCACTCCACTCCATTCCATTCCAATCCACTCCATTCCATTCCCTTCCTTTCCACTCCTCACCACTCCACTCCATTTCATTCCACTCCAATCCACTTCTGTCCTCTCAATTCCACTCGACACCACTCCACTCCACTCCATTCCAATCCTTTCCACTCCATTCCACTCCAATCCCTTCCCTTTCAATCCATTCCATTCCATTCCATTCCACTCCACTCCACTGCACTCAACTCCATTCCTCTCCATTCCGTTCCATTCCTTTTTTTCGAAAGGATATCACTCTGTCACAAATGCTGGAGTGCATTGTCACAATGTCAGCTCACATTTCTTTTCACCATTCCATTGCATTCCATCCCAACCCATTCCATTTCATTCTATTGCACTCCACTCCACTCCATTTTATTCCACTCCATCCCGTTCCATTCAACTCTATTCCACTCCACTCCACTTCACACCATGCCACTGCAACCCGTTACATTCCATTTCACTCCAATGTGTTCTATTACTTTCTTTTGACAGGATATCACTGCGTCCCTCAGGCTGGAGTACAGTGGCACAATTTCAGCTCACATTATATGTCAACTTTTCACTGCATTGCATTCTATTCTATTGCATTCCTTAACTTTCCATTAAATTCCATTCCATTCCATTCCATTCCGTTCCACTACATTCCATTCCATTCCATTCCATTCCATTCCATTCCATTCCATTCCACTCCATTCCGTTCCTTTCCATTCCATTCCACTCCATTCCATTCCGTTCCATTCCATTCCGTTCCATTCCATTCCATTCCTTTCCATTCAATTCCATTCCATTCCACTCCGTTCCACTCCACTCTTTTCCACTCAACTACATTCCATTACAGCTGATTCCTTTCCACTCCATTCGACTCCTATCCACTCCACTGCACTCCACTGCACTCGATTCCACTCCCTCCCATTCCATTCGTCTACATTCCACTGCACTCCACTTCACCCAACTCCACTCCACTTCATTCCATTCCATTCCATCCCATTCTATTCCTCTCCATTCCACTCCACTCCACTTCACTCCACTACACTCCACTTCAATCCATTTCACCCCACTCCACTCCATTCCAGTCCATACCATTCCACTGCATTCCATTACATTCTTTTCTTTCAAGAGTATCTCACTCTGTCACCCAGCCTGGAGCGCACTTGCACAGTCTCAACTCTGGTTACGTTCCATTCCATTCCGTTCTATTCCGTTCCATTCCATTTCGCTTCGCTCCGTTATGTTCTCTTACTTTCAGTTCCACTCCAATCCACAACACGACGTTCCCTTACATCCCATTCCATTCCACTCCATTCCACTTCATGCCACTCCACTGCACACCACTCCACTCCATTTCACCGCATCCCATTCCATTCCACTCCATTCTTCTGCACTCCACTCCACCCCACTCCACTCCTCTTCATGCCATTCCCTTCCTCTCCATTCCACTCCAGTCCACTTCACTCCACTACACTCCACTCCAATGCACTAAATTCCATTCTTTTCCATTACACTGCATTCCATTCCATTGCTTTCTTTCGAGAGTATCTCACTCTGTCACTCAGCCTGATGTGCATTGGCACAATCTCAGCTTGCATTCCATTCCACTCCATTCCATTCCATTCCATTTCACTGCGTTCTTTTCCACTCCACCTCACTCCACTCCACTCCATTCCACTCCACTCCAAGCCTCTCCACTCCATTCCACGCCATTCCACTCCATTACATTCCACTCCACTCCACTCTATTCTATTCCATTCCACTCCACTCCATTCCATGCCATTCCACTCCATTCCACTCCAATTCATTCCATTCCACTCCAATTAATTGCATTCCATTCCACTCCTTTCCACTCTACTCCACTCCATTGCATTCCACTCCATTCCATTCCACTTCATTCCATTCCACTCCATTCCACTCCAATCCCCTGCATTCCATTCCACTCCATTCCATTCCACTCCATTCCACTACATTTCATTCCTTTCTACTCCACTCCATTCCATTGCTTTCCACTCCACTCCACTACATTCCAATGCACTCCACTCATCTCCACTCCACTCCATTCTATTCCATTCCTGTGCTATCCACTCCATTCCATTCCACTCGACTCCATTCCATTCCATTCCAGGCCACTCCATTCCATTGCGTTCCACACCACTCCACTCCATTACATTCGACTGTATTCCACTACTCTCCACTTCTTTCCACTTCACTCCACTACATTCCGTTCCATTTCTTTCGATTCCACTCCACTCCAGGGCATTCCACTACACACTACTACATTCCACTCCACTGCACTCCATTCCATTCCACTAAATTCCCTTCCATTCCATTCAAGAGCACTCCGTTCCATTCCACTCCAATTCACGACATTCCATTGCATTGCATTCCACTCCATTCCACTCCATTGCACTCCACTTCATTCCATTCTATTCCATTCCACTCAATTTCACCCCACTCCACTCCATTCCAATCCACTCCATTCCATTCCATTCCATTTCACTCCACTCCACTTCCTTCCCCCATTCCATTTTACTCCATTTCACTCCATTCCTCTCCATTCCATTTCGTTTCATTCCACTCCACTCCATTCCTCTCCACTCCTTTCATTCCTCTCCACTCCTGTCCATTCCACTTCACTCCATTGCATTTCATTCCATTCCATTTCATTCCACTCCATTCCATTCGACTCCATTCCACTCCATCCCATTCCGTTCCATTCCACTCCATTCCACTCCATTCCTGTCCAGTCTATTCCATTCCATTGAATTCCACTCCAGCCCACTCCACTTCAATCCACTCCATTCCATTCCAGTCCATTCAATTACACTATTTTCCCCTCCACTCCACTCCATTCTATTTCACTAAATTCCAACCCATTCTGTTCCTCTCCATTCCATTCCACTCCTCTCCACTCCACTGCATTCCACTCCACTCCACTCCACTACATTCCACTCCAATCCATTCCATTCCACTCCACTCCACTCCACCCAAATCCATTCCATTCTTTTCTATTGCATTCCATTCCATTTCAATCCAGTCCCCTCCATTCCATTCCACTCTATTCAATTCCATTCCATTCCGCTTCTCTCCACATCACTCTCCTCCACTTCATACTACTCCATTCCACTCCACTCCTCTCCATTCCTTTCCGTTTTATTCCACTCCACTCCATTCCTCTCCACTCATCTCCATTGCACTGCACTCCATTTGATTCCATTCCATTCCATTCCATTTCGTTCCACTCCATTCCAGTCCACTCCATTCCACTCCACTCCATTCCATTCCATTCCACTCCATTTCACTCCACTCCATTACACTCCATTGAATTCCACTCCACTCCCCTCCACTCCAATCCATTCCATTCCAATCCACTCCATTAAATTCTACTACGTTCCCCTCCACTCCACTCCATTACACTTCACTAAATTTCATCCCATTCTGTTCCTCTCCACTCCATTGCTCTCCACTCCACACCACTGCCTTCCAATCCACTGCACTCTACTCCACTCCACTCCACTCCATTCCATTCCACTCCACTCCAATCCATTCCACTGCATTTCAATCCGCTCCACTCTACTCCATTCCACTCCACTCCATTCCATTCCACTCCACTCCAATCCACTCCACTACACCAAACTCCATTCCATTCCATTCCATTGCATTCCACTCCATTCCTGTCCACTACACTCCGTTCCACTCTACTCCCCTCCCCTCCACTCCTCTCCACTCAACTCCACTCCATTTCATTACATTACATTCCACTCCACTCCATTCCACTTCATTCCACCTCATTCCGTGCCACTCCATTCCACTCCACTCAATTCCACTCTACTCCATTCCACTCCACTCCATTCCACTACTCTCCATTGGATTCCATTCCATTCCAATCCACTCCACTCCATTCCATTCCACTTCAGTACCTTCCACTCCATTCCATTCCACTGCATTTCATTCCATTCCACTTGATTCCACTCCACTCCACTCCACTTCATTGCATTCCGCTCCACTCCATTCTATTCCATTCCAATCGAATCCATTCCTTTCCATTCCACTCCACTCCATTCCACTTCATTCCACTCCATTCCACTAAACCCCATTCCACTCCACTCCATTCCACTCCTCTCCATTCCCGTCCATTCCACTCCATTCCACTCTACTCCACTCCATTCGATTCTGCTCCATTCCACTCTACTCCATTTTAGTCCATTGCACTCCACTCCACTCCACTCCATTCTACTCCATTCAGCTTCATTCCACTCCATTCCTTTCTACACCATTCGACTCCACTCCACTCCATTCAATTCACTCCTCTCCACTCCATTCCATTCCACCCCATTCCACTCCACTCCAATCCATTCCATTCCAGTCCATTCCAATCCCATCAATTCCACTCCTTTATTTCGACAGGATCTCCCTCTGTCACACAGGCTGCAGTGCTGTGACAATATGTCAGCACATATTTCTTTATTCCATTCCATTCCACTCCAGTCCATTCCACTCCACTCCACTCCATTCCACTCCTCTCCATTCCACTCCACTCTATTCCATTCCACTCCACTCTATTCCATTCCACTCCATATCATTCCCTTCCTTTCTTTCCACAGGATCTCACTGTGTCACCAACCTGAAGTTCAGTGGCACGATCTCAGCTCACACTTATTTTCACCATTAGATTGCATGCCATTCCATCTCATTTTATTGCATTCTATTTCAATCCACTCCACAACAGTACACTCCATTCCATTCCACTCCATCCCATTGCATTCAACTGCATTCCACACCACTCCATTCCACTCGACTACACTCCACTCCTCTCCACTCCTTTCCGTTCAACTCAATTTCACTCCATTGCATTCCATTACTTTCTTTCGACAGGATATCACTGTGTCACCCAGGCGGGACTGCAGCGGCGGAAACTCATCTCACATTACAAGTCAACTTTCCATTGCATTCCTTTCTATTCCATTGCATTCTATTCCATTCCATTCCTTTCCTTTCCATTCCATTCAATTATGTTCCATTCCATTCCACTCTGTTCCACTCCACTCCACTCCACTATATTAAAATACATCTGATTCCATTCCACTTAATTCCACTCCTCTTCACTCCATTGCACTCCACTCCACTCTATTTCACTCCATCCCATTTCAATCCGCTGCATTCCACTGCACTCCCCTGTGTCCCACTCCACTCCCCTTCATTTCATTCCATTCCATCCCATTCCATTCCTCTCCATTCCACTCCACTCCACGTCAACCCACTCCACTCCACTCCATTCCATTCTATTGCATTCCACTGCATTCCATTACATTCCTTTCCTTCAAGAGTATCTCACTCTGTCACCCCGCCTGGCACACAGTGGCACAATCAGCTCCCATTCCATTCTGTTCCCTTCCATTAAGTTCCCTTCTGCTCTGCTCCACTGTGCTCCACTCTGCTCCATTACATTCCGTTCCACTCCACTCCATTCCATTCCATTATTTCCGATTCCATTCCTCTCCAATGCACACCTCGCCACTACACTCCATTCCACTCCATCTCATTCCATTCTACTCAATTCCACTGCAATACACTCCAAACCACTCCACACCACTTCATTCCATTCCATTCCATCCCATTCCATTCCTCTACATTCCTCTACACTCCACTTCACCCCACTCCAGTCCACTCCATTCCATTCCAGTCCATTCCACTGCATTCCATTCCATTCCTTTCTTTTGAGAATGTCTCACACTGTAACCCAGCCAGGAGCGCAGTGGCACAATCTCCGCTTCCATTCCATTCCATTCCATACCATTCCATTCCATCCATTCCATTCCACTCCACTACATTCCATTACATCCCATTCCATTCCACTTCATTCCACTCCTCTTCACTCCATTGCATTCCACTCCACTCTATTTCACTGCATTCCATTTCATTCCACTCCATTCCACTGCACTCCCCTGTACCCCAATCTACTCCAGTTCATTTAATTGCATTCCATCCCATTCCATTCCTCTCCGTTCCACTCCACTCCACTTCAACCCAATCCACTCCACTCCATTCCGCTCTATTCCATTCCACTGCATTCCATTACATTCCTTTCTTTCTAGAGTATCTCACTCAGTCACCCAGCCTGGCATGCAGTGGCACAATCAGCTCCCATTCCGTTCCGTTCCGTTCTTTAAGTTCCCTTCTGCTCAGCTCCACTGCGCTCCATTCTTCTCCGCTCTGTTACATTCCATTACTTCCGATTCCATTCCACTCCATTCCACACCTCTCCACTACACTCCATTCCACTCCATCCCATTCCATTCTGCTGCATTCCACTGCAATAAACTCCACTCCACACCACAGTGCTTCATTCCATTCCATTCCATCCCATTCCTTTCCTCCACATTCCTCTCCACTCCACTTCACTGCAGTCCAGTCCAATCCAGTCCACTCCATTCCATTCCAGTCCGCTCCATTCCATTCCAGTCCATTCCTCTGCACTCTATTCCATTCCTTTCTTTCGAGAATGTCACACACTGTTAGAAAACCAGGAGTGCAGTGGCACAACTTCCTCTTGCATTCCATTCCACTCCATTCCATTTTATTCCATTCCATTCCACTCCATTACACTCCACTCCATTTCATTCCACTCAACTCCACTAAACTCCACTCCATTCCACTCAACTGCATTCCACTCCACTCCAATCCATTCCACTCCACTCCATAACATTCCATTCCAATCTATATTACTCCATTCCATTCCACTACATTCCTCTCTACTCAATTCCACTCCACTCTACTCCATTCCACTCCACTCCATTCCATTCCGTTCCATTCCATTTCACTCCACTCCACTCCATGCCTCTCCACGCCACGCCATTCCACTCCACTCCATGCCATTCCATTTCTTTCCATTCCACTCCATTACATTCCACTCCACTCTATTCCACTCCACTCCACTACATTCCATTTTATTCAATTTGAATCCACTCCATTCCTTTCCACTCCACTGCACTCCTCTCCATCCCACTCTATTCCACTCCATTAAACCCCACTACAATCCATTCCATTCCACTCCACTCCATTCCACTCCATTCAACACCACTCTAATGCAGTCCAGTCGATTCCATTCCACTCCATTTGACTCCACTCCATGCCGTTCCGCTCCACTCCACTTCAATGTATTCCAATCCATTCCTCTCCATTCCATTCCAATCTATTCCATTCCACTCCACTCCACTCCATTCCACTCAACACCGTTCCATTCCATTCCATTCCATTCCACTCCAATCCACTTCACTCTGTTCCAATCCATTCAATTCCTCTCCACTCCGCTCCACTCCACTCCATTGCACTCACCTTGGATCCATTTCATTCCATTCCGTTCCAATCTACTCCACTCCATTACACTCCACTCCAATATGTTCCACTCCACTTCACTCTATTCCATTTCATTCCATTCCATTCCACTCCATTCCATTCTATTCTACTGCATTCCATTCCATGCCACTCAACTCCACGCCACTCCAATCCAATCCAATCCAGTCCATTCCATTCCACTCTACTTCACCCCAGTCCATTCCTTTCCATTCCATTCCACTCTATTGCACTCACCTCCACTCCATTCGACTCCAGTCCACTCCATTATATTCCATTCAATTCCATTCCAATCCATTCCATTCCAGTACACTCCATTCCAGTCCATTCCACAGAATTTCACTCCACTCCACTCCCCTCAGTTCCACTCCATTCGAATTCATTCCTCTCCATTCCATTCCAATCCAGTCCACTCAGCTTCATTCCATTCCATGTCACTCCACATCACTCCATTCCATTGAACTCCATTCCCCTCCACTGAATTCCATTCCACTTCACTCCACTCCATTCCACCCCACTCCACTCCATTCCATTCTATTCAATTTCAATCCACTCCATTCCAATCCATTCGACTCCAATCCATTCCCTTTCCATCCATTCCTCTCTACTCCACTCCTTTCCATCCCACTAGATTCCAATGCACTGAACTCCACTCCACTCCATTCCTTTCCACTCCAAGACTTTACATTCCATTCCACTCCACTCCAATCCGTTCCATTCCACTCGATTGATTTCCATTCCATTCCATTCCACTCCAACCCGCTCCACTCCACTCCACTCCATTGCACTTCACTCTGATCCATCCCATTCCATTCCGTTCCACTCTAATACACTCCATTACACTCCACTCCACTACATTCCACTCTTTTCCAATCTATTCCATTGCATTCCATTCCATTCCACCCAAAATCCAATCCACTCCAGTCCCTTCCATTACACTTCTCTACTTTCAATTCCATTCCACTGCATTCCATTCCTTTTCACTGCATTCCACTCGATTCCACTCCACTCCAACACACTCCTTTCCACTCCACTGAACTCCATTCCATTCAACTACATTCCATTCCATTCCATTCCATTCCATTCCACTCCACTCTAATCCACTCCACTCAACTCCATTCCACTCCATTCCAATCCACTCCATTCCATTCCACTTGATTCCAGTCCACTCCACTCCACTGCATTCCACTCCATTCCACTCCATTCAACTCCATTCAACTCCACTCCTCTCCTTTCCACTGCATTCCACTCCACTACATTCCATTTCATTCCATTCCATTCCACTAATCTCCATTCCTCACCACTCCACTGCATTCCAGTCCATTCCACTCCACTCCACCCCTTTCCAATCTATTCCATTCCATTCCACTCCATTCCACTCTTCTCCACTCCATTCCACTCCAGTCCACTCCATTCCATTCCACTCCACTCCACTCCATTCCATTCCATTCCATTCCATTCCATTCCATTCCATTCCATTCATTTCCCTGCCTTCCATTCCATTCCTATCATTCAAGAATATCTCCCACTGTCAGGCAACCTGGAACACAATGGCACAATCTCAGCTTCCATTGCATTCCATTCCATTCCATTCCACTCCATTCCACTACATTGCACTCCACTCCAGTCCATTCCTCTCCATTCAACTGTATTCCATTCCATTCCACTCTACTGCATTCCACTGCATTCCATTCCACTCAACTCCTTTCCATTCTAATCCATTCAAGTCTGTTCCACTCCACTCCAATCCTTTCCACTCCACTCCACTCCATTCCATTCCATTCCACTTCACTCCACTCCATTCCACTCCATTCCATTCCACTCCAATCCATTCCATTCAATTCCATTAAATTTCATTCCACTCCATTCCTTCCACTCCACTCTATTCCCGTCCACTCCACACCATTAAATTCCCTTCCATTCCACTCTAATCCATTCACTCAACTCCACTCCAGTCCACTCCACCCCATTCCACTAAACTCTACTCCACTACACTATATTCCATTCCACTCCACTGCCCTCCACTCCATTCCACTGCATTCCTCTCCACTACAATCCACTCCACTGCGTTCGAATCCATTTCACTCCATTACACTTCACTCCTCCTCACTGCATTCCATTCCATTCCAATCCATTTCACTGCAGTCTATTCCACTCCATTCCAGTCCTTTCCACTGCATTCTGGTCCACTCCATTACACTCGACTCCATCCCATTCCATTCCACTGCACTCGACTGCATTCGATTCCAATCCTTTCCACTACACTTCATTCCATTCCATTACAATCCTTGAAACTCCACTCCACTCCATTGCACTCCACTCCACTCCCATCCATTACATTCCTTTCTGTTCCATTCCATTCCTTTTCACTCCACTCCATTCCAGTCCACTCTAATCCACACCATGACACACCACTCCAATACATTGCATCCCACTGCACTCTAACCCAATACATTGCATTTCACCCCACTGCACTGCATTCCACTCCACTCCATTCCACTCCACTCTGCTCCATTCCATTTCATTCCATTCCACACGACTCCATTCCATTCCATTCCACTCTACTCCATTCCACTGCACTCTGCTCCATTCCCTTCCATTCCACTCCATCCTACTCCATTCCAACCCATTCCACTCCTTTCCAATCCACTCCACTCCATTCCATTCCATTCCATTGCACTCCATTCCTTTCCGTTCCGCTCTACTCCATTTCACTTAACTCACTTCCCCTCCACTCCATTCCACTCCCCTCCACTCCATTCCGTTATATTCCATTCAATTTCATTCCACTCCACTCCCCTCCACTTCATTCCATTTAATTCAACTTCATTTCATTCCACTTCATTCCACTCCACTACATTTCATTTCACTCCACTCCAATCCATTCCAGTCCACTATACTCCATTACACTCCCCTCAAATCCATTCCTTTGCATTACATTCCATTCCACTCCACTCCACTCCATTCCACTCCACTCCACTCCATGCCATTCCGTTCCATTTCATTTCATGCAATTGCATTTCAATCCTTTCTACTCCTCTCCATTCCATTCCACTCCACTCCACTCCATTCCCTGCCACTCCACTCCATTCCATTCCTCTCCACTCCATTCTATTCAATTCCATTCCACTGCAATGTACTCCATACACTCCATTCCACTCCATTTGACTCCATTACATTTCACTCCATTCCACTCCATTGCATTCCATTCCATTCCACTCCACTTTGCTGCACTACATTGCATTCCTTTCCACTTCACACCATTACACTCCATTCCACTGTACTCCAATCCACTCCACTCTAAACCATTCCACTACACTCCACACCATTCCGTTACATTCCATTACATTCCAATCAATTCCTTCCACTCCACTGCATTCCAGTCCACTCCACTACATTCCTCTCCACTGCACTGCACTCCGATTAATTCCATTTCATTCCACTTCATTCCATTAGACTCCATATTATTCCATTCAATTCCATTACACTGCACTCCACTTCATTCCACTCCATACAACTAAATTCCATTCCATTCCACTCCTATCCACTCCATTCCATTCAATTCCATTCCATTCAACTGCACTCCATTCCACTACACTCAGTTCCACTCCATTCCAGTCCATTCCACTGTATTCCAGTCCATTCCACTCTATTCCAGTCCACACCACTCCACTCCATTCCATTCCACTGCACTCCCCTCCATTCAATTCTAATCAATTCCACTCCATTTCATTCCACTCCACTGAACTCCACTCCACTACACTCCGTTCCATTTATTTCCACTCCATTCCATTCAACTCCATTCCACTGCACTGCAGTCAATTCCACTCCACTGCATTCCACTCCAATCCACTTCATTCAATTTAATTCTATTCCACTCCATTCCATTCCACTCCACTCAATTCCATTCCAATCCATTCCATGCCACTGCACTCTACTCCAACACATTTCATTCCACTCCACTCCATTCCATTCCACTTAAGTGCATTCAATTCAATTCCATTCCACTGAACACCTCTCCATCCACTCCAGTCCACTCCAATTCTCTATGCTCCATTCCATTCTATTCCACTCTCCTCCATTAAATTCCATTTCACTCCAATCCACTGCATTCCACTCAACTGCATTCCACTCCACTCTGCTCCATTCCATTCCATTCCATTCGCCTCCACTCCATTGCACTCCACTGCACTCTTCTTCATTCCATTCCACTTCACCCCTTTCCATTCCATTCCATTGAAATCCATTCCATTTGACTCTACTCCATTTCACTCCACTCGATTCCACTCCACTCCATTGCATTCTTTTCCATTCTACTGCATTCCATTCCACTCCACTCCATTCAAATCTACTCCATTTCATTCCACTCCACTGCATTCTACTCCACTCCGCACCATTCCATTCTATTCCATTACAATCCACTGAATTCCATTCCATTCCACTCTGTTCCATTACACTCCACTCTGCTGCGTTCCATTCCATTCCACTCCACTCCATACCATTCCAATCCATTCCACTCCATTCCAATCCTGTCCCTTCCATTCCATTCCATTCCTTTCCTTTCCACTCCATTCCATTCCTTTCCACTCCATTCCATTCCATTCTACTCCATTCCATTCCGTTCCACTCTACTCCATTTCAGTCCACTCCATTCCACTCCATTCCATTCCATTCCTGTCCATTCCAGTCCATTCCATTGCACTCCACCCCATTCCAGTCCACTCCACTCCATTCCACTCCATTCCATTCCACTCCATTCCACTCTAATCCATTCCATTCCATTCCTCTCCACTCCACTCCACTCCATTCTATTGCACTCCATTCCACTCCTCTCCATTCCATTCCAATACTTTCCAATCCATTTAATTTCACTCCATTCCATTCCATTGCAATCCACTCCACTGCATTCAATTCCATTCCAATCCACTACACTCATTTCCACTCCTCTCAACCCCACTCCTGTCCACCTCACTCCATTCCATTGCACTCTACTCCATTCCATTCCATTCCACTCCATTCCTATCCACTATAATATATTTAATTCCACTCCATTCCATTCCACTCCTTTCCACTCCACTCCACTCCATTCCAATCTACTCCATTCCATTCCATCCCACTCCCCTTCACTCCTTCATTCTCTACTCCACTCCACTTCATTCCATTCCATACCACTCCATTACACTCCATTTAACTCCCTTCCACTTCATTCCCGTCCACTGCACTCCAGTACCCTCCATTCCATTACATTCTGCTGCACTACTGTCCATTCCTTTCCAATCCATTCCAATCACATCCATTCCATTCCACTCCACTGCATTCCACCCCATTCCACTCCATTCCAATATATTCCATTCCTTTTCACTCCACTCCACTCCACTCCACTCCAATCCACTCCATTCCATTCCCTTCCTTTCAACTCCATTCCACTCCACTCCTTTCATTTCCATTCCAACCCACTCCAGTCCACTCCATTCCATTGCACCCCATTCCACTCCAATCCATTCCATTCCATTCCATTCCATTTCATTCCATTCCACTCTTTTCCACTGCATTCCTTTCCACTCCATTCGATTCCATTCCACTACACTCCACTCAATTCCATTCCCCTCCATTCTATTCCACACTCCACCCAACTCCGTTCCATTCCACTCTACACCATTCCATTCCATTGAATTCCGTTCCTTTCCACTCCATTCCATTCCACTCCATCCCACTCTATTCCACCCCATTCCACTCCTCTCCACTTCCCTCCACTCCATACCATTCCATTTCACTGAACTCCACTCCAGTCCACTCTATTGCACTCCTTTCCACTCCACTCCATTCCATTACACTCATTTCCATTCCCTTCTTTTCCACTGCATTCGATACCTTTCCATCCCACTCCAGTCCATGCCATTTCACTCCATTCCATTCCACTGAAATCCAACCCTCTCCAATAGATTGCTTTTCATTCCATTCCACTCCCGTCCACTCCGCCCCATTGCATTCCATTCCACTCCACTCCACTACATTCCAATCCATTCCATTCTATTCAAATCCACTCCACTCCACTCCACTGCATTCCAATCCATTCCATTCTATTCAACTCCACTCCACTCCATTCCATTGCATGTCATTCCACTCCGTTCCAATCAGTTCCATATCATTCCACTCCATTGCATTCCATTCCATTACATTCCACTGCATCCCATTCTTTTCCATTGCACTATACTCCAGTCCACTCCGTTCTACTCAGTTCCATTGCACTCCACTCCACTCCATTGCTTTCCAATCCTTTCCACTCCACTCCATTCCATTCCACTCCACTACACTCCACTCCAGTCCTGTTCTTTCCACTCCATTCAACTCCGCTCCACTCATTTCCAGTCCTCTCCATTCCATTCCACTCCACTAACACTCCACGCCATTCCACCCCCTGCCAATATTGTCCATTCCATTCCATTCCACACCTCTCCACTCCATTCCACTCCACTCCAATCTATTCCACTCCACTGCACTCCATTCCATTCCGTTCCATTCCAATCTGAATAATTCCAATGCATTCCTCGCCATTCCACCCCACTCCATTACATTCTATTCTATTCCATTCCATTCCATTGCATTCCATTCCAATCCATTCCTTTCCATTCGAATCCATTCTTTTCCACTCCATTGCATTCAACTCCATTCCAGTCCGTTACACTCCACTGCAATCCATTCCACTCCCGTCCACTCAATTCTACTCCACTCCATTCCATTTCATTCCATTCCACTACGTTATATTCCATTCCACTCTAATTCATTCCACTCTGTTCCATTCCATTCAATTACATTCCACTCCATTCCAATCCACTCCACTCCACTCCACTCCACTGCACTCAAAACAATTTATTCCACTGAACTCCATTCCAGTCCGCTCCACTCCATTACACTCCACTCCACTCCACTCAACTCCAATCCATTCCAATCCACTTCATTCCATTCCACTCCACTCCATTGCATTCCATTCCACTGCACTCCACTCATATGCACTGCAATCAGATCGGTTCCACTCCCTTCCATTCCACTCCACTTCATTCTTTTTCATTCCAACCCACTCCAATCCACTCCATTCCAATTCACTCCATTCGACTTCTTTCCATTCCATTCCACTCCATTCCATTCTGCTCCATTCCATTGCATTCCTTTCAACTCCATTCCATTACATTCCACTACACTCCACTCATTTAAATTCCACTCCACTCCATTACATTCAACTCCACTCCACTCCACTCTATTCAATTCCACTCTACTCCATTCCAATCCATTCAATTCCACTCCATTTCACTCCATTCCATTCCACTTCATTGTACTCCATTCCATTCCACTGCAATGAACTCCATTCCACCCTATTCTAGTCCACTCCACCACTCTCCACTCCATACCATTCCATTTCACTGCACTCCACTCCACTCCACTCCATTCTATTGCACTCCATTCCATTCCACTCCGTTCCGTTAAATTCATTTCCATTCCTTTCTTTTCCTCTCCATTCCATTCTTTCCAATCCACTCCACTCCATGCCTTTCCACTCCATTCCATTCCACTGCACTCTACTCAACTCTACCGCTCTCTATTCCATTACATTACATTCCTTTCCACTCTACTCCTCTCCACTCCACTCCATTCTATTCCATTCCACTCTACTCTATTGCATTCCAATCCATTCCAATCCTTTCGACTCCACTCCACTCCATTCCATCGCATGCCATTCCACTCCACTCCACTCCATTATGTTCCATTCCACTCCATTCCATTCCATTCCATTCCACTCCACTCAACTCCTTTCCTGTACACTCCACTCCATTCTACTACACTCCACTTCACTCCACTGAGCTCCATTCCATTCTATTCCGCTCAACTCCATTCCCTTCCAATCCGCTCCATTCCATTCCATTCCATTGCATTCCATTCCATTCCATTACACTGCACTACTGTCCAGTCCACTCCATTCCACTTAGTTCCATTGCACTCCACTCCACTCCTCTCCTTTCCTTTCCACTCCATTCCACTCCACTCCATTCCATTCCATTATACTCCACTCCACTCCAGTCTAGTTCAGTCCACTCCATTCCACTCTGCTCCACTCCATTCCATTCCATTCCATTCCATTCCACTCCTTTACACTGCACTCCAATCCATTCCACACCTTTCCACTCCACTCCTCTCCACTCCACTCCTATCTCTGCACTCCATTTCACTCCATTCCATTCCAATACATTCCACTCCACTCCACTCAATTACAGTCCACTCTTTTCAATTGCATTCCACTCCACTCAAATCCACTCCATTCCACTACCCGCCAATATTTTCCATTCCATGCCATCTCACATCACTCCAATCCATTCCACTCCACTCCACTCCATTCCACTCCACTGCACTCCACTCCATTCCATTCCATTCCAATCCGATCAATTCCATTGAATTCCCTTCAATTCCACCCCAATCCAATCCATTCTATCCCATTCCATTCCATTCCACTCCATTCCATTTCACTCCTTTCCAGTCCATATCAATCCACTGCAATCCATTCCACTCCACTCCACTCCATTCCACTCCACTCCATTCCATTACATTCCATTCCACTCCATTCCATTCCATTCCACTCTACTTCATTCCACTCCACTGCATTCCATTCCATTCCAGTCCACTCCATTACATTCCACTCTACTACATTCCACTCCACTCCACTCCACTGAACTCCAATATAAATCCACTCCATTCCACTCCCTTCCATTCCCATCCATTCCACTCCACTAAATTAATTTCCATTCCAACGCACTCCATTCCACTCCATTCCATTGCACTCGATTCCACTCCACTCCACTCTATTCCACTCTATTCAATTTCATTCCATTCCACTCCATTCCATTGCATTCCTTTCCACTCCATTCCATTCCATTCCACTTCACTCCACTCAATTCCATTCCACTCCACTCCATGACATTCCACTCCACTGTAATCCACTCCACTCCACTCCATTCCACTCTACTCCATTCCATTTCATTCAATTCCACTCCATTCCACTCCATTACGTTCCACTCCATTCCACTCTATTCCAGTCCACTCCACTACGCTCCACTCCATACCATTCCATTTCACAGCACTCCACTCCACTCCATTCTGTTGCACTCCTTCCACTGCACTGCATTCCTTACACTCATTTCCATTCCCTTCCACTCCACCCCACTCCATGCTATTCCATGCCATTCCATTCCACTCCACTATACTCCACTCTACCACTCTCCATTCCATTGCAATCCATTCCATTCCACTCCAATCCACTCCATTCCACTACATTCCACTCTAGTCCTTCCCACTCCATTCCACTCCACTCCGCTCCATTCCATTCCATTCCTCTCCACTCCACTGCATCCCAATCCATTCCACTACATTCCACTCCACTCTGCTCCATTCCATTGTGTGAGATTCCACTCCATTCCATTCCACTCCACTCCATTCAACTCCATTCCATTTCATTCCAGTCCACTTCATACGATTCCAATCCACTCCATTCCATTCCATTCCATTCCATTCCATTCCATTCCATTCCATTCCATTCCATTCCATTCCTTTCCACTATACTGCACTCCAGTCCACTCCATTACACTCAATTCCATTGCACTCCATTCAACTCCACTCCATTCGTATCCACTCGATTCGACTCCACTCCATTCCATTCCATTACACTCCACTCCACTCCACTCCATTCTAGTTGTTTCCACTCCATTCCACTCTACTCCACACCAATACATTCCATTCCACTCCCCTCCACTGCACTCCAGTCCATTCCACGTCATTCCACTCCACTCCATTCCAATCCTCTACAGTACACGGCATTCCATTCCACTCCACTCCATTCCACTCCGTTCTACTCCACTCGACTCCATTCCATTCCTCTCCATTCCATTCTTTTCCACTCCACTCCATTCCATTCCTCTCTACTCCATTGTTTTCCATTTCACTCCTTTCCACACCACTCAAGTCTATTCCACTCCAATCGACTTCATTCAACTCCACTGCACTCCTTTCCATTCCGTTGCATTCCAATCCACTCAATTCCAGTGCATTCAACTCCATTCCACTCCACTGCACTCCATTCCATTCCATTCCTTTCAATTCCACTCCATTCCATTCCACTCCACTCCTCTACATTACATTCCACTGCATTCTATTCCTCTCCACTCTACTATACTCCACCTATCTCCATTCCATTCCACTCCAGTTCACTCCTCTCTGCTCCATTCCACCCTACTCCATTCCACTCTATTCCACTCAATTCCACCCCATTCCACTCTGTTCCATTCCACTCCATTCTACTCCTCTAAAATCCTCTCGACTCCATTCAACTCCACTCTACTCCACTCGACTCCACTCCATTGCATTCCACTCTATTCCATTGTATTCCACTCTCCTCCACTCCACTCCACTCCACTCGACTCCTTTCCACTCCATTCCACTCTATTCTTATCCATTCGACTCAACTCTATTCCATTACACTCTGCTCCATTCCATTCCATTACATTCCACTCCACTCCACTGCATTCCAATCCACTCCACTCTATTCCTCTCCACTCCATTCAATTACATACCAGTAGATTCCTGTCCTTTCCACTCCACTCCAGTTCATTGCTTTCTATTCCATTCCACTACGTTCCAGTCCACTCCGCGGCATTGCACTCCACTCAACTCCATCCCACTCCACTTCACTCTATTCCACTCCATTCCCATCTATTCCATTCCATTCCGTTACACTCCATTCCATTACACTCTATTCCATTCCATTATCCTTCACTCCACTACATTCCATTCCAATCCACTCAATTCCACTCTAGTCCATTCTATTCCACTGCACTCCACTGCATTCCACTCCACTCCCATCCTTTCCATTCCAGTCCATTCCATTTCTCTCCATTCCGCTCCATTCCACTCCATTCCACTCCACTCGTTTCCATTCCATTCCACTCTACTCCTCTCAAATCCACTGTACTCCATTCCATTAATGTCCATCCACACCACTCAAATGCATTCCACCCCATTCCACTCCACTCCACTCCATTCCACTCCATTTCACTCCATTCCATTTCATTCCATTCCACTCCTTTCCACTCCACTCCAATGCATTCCACTCCATTCTGCTCCACTCCATTCCATTCCATTATATTCCACTCTACTGCATTCCGTTCCATTGCACTCTTCTTCATGCCACTCCACTCCATTCCACTCCAGTCCATTACATTCCATTCCATTCCACTCCATTCCATTCCACTACACTCCATTACAATCCACTCCACTCCACTGCATTGCATTCCAATCCACTCCATTATAGTCCACTCCACTCCATTCCACTCCACTCCACTCCTCTCCTCACAACTCCATTCCATTCGACTCCACTCCATTCCATTCCCTTGCATTCCATTCCACTGCACTCCACTGCACTCCACTCCACTCCATTCTATTCCACTCAACTCCGCTCCACTCCATTCATTTGCCTTCCAACCCACTCAATTCAACTCCATTCCATTGCACTCCATTCCAGTCCACCCCAATCCATTCCACTTCATTCGATTCCGTTCCATTCCACCCCATCCTATTCCATTCCTTTCCACTCCATTCCATTCCATTCCATTCCACTACACGCCACTCAATTTCTTTCCACTTCACTCCATTATATTCCACTCCACTTCCTTCCACTCCAGTCCACTCCACTGCATTCCATTCCATTCTACTCCATCCCTTTCTATTCATTTCCACTCCATTCCTCTCCTTTACATTCCGCTCCATTCCATTGCACTCCATTCCACTCCATTCCACTCCAATCTTTTCCACTCCACTCCACTCCACTCCATTTCATTCCATTTCACTGCCCTTCTCTCCACTCTATTCCATTCGATTACACTCCATTCCACTCCACTCCTTTCCATTACAGTCATTTTCAATCCTATCCATTCCTCTCCATTCCATTCAATTCCACTCCACAACACTCCTTTCTATTCCACTCCATTCCATTCCACTCTACTCTACTCCACTACCCCCTCTCCATTCCATTGCACTACATTCCATTCCACTAAAATCAACTCCACTCCACTCCATTCCAATCTAGTACATTCCACTCCATTCCAATCCACTGCATTCCAATCCATTCCACTCCATTCCAATCCATTCCATTCCTTGCCATTCCATGTCATTCCACTCCACTCCACGCGGTTCCTTTCCATTCCAGTCCATTACATTCCATTCCCTTCCATTCCAGTGCATTCCACTCCACTCTACTCCTTTCTTGTATAGTCCCCACCATTCCACTTCACTCCCCTCGATTCCACTTCACTCAACTCCCTTCCATTTCATTCCATTCCACTCCACTCCATTTTATTTCAGTCCACGCCACTCCATTCCATTCCATTTCAGTCCACACCACTCCATTCCATTCCACTGCACTCTACTACACCCCACTCCATTCCACTTCATTCCTTTGAACTACTCCACTCCACTCCATTCCATTCCATTCCATCCACTCCACTACAGGGCAGTCCATTCTACTCCATTCCACTCCATTCCACTCCACTACACTCCATTCCATTCCATTCCACTAATCTCCTCTCCACTCCAGTCCATTCCACACCATTGTAGTCCACTCCACTCCACTCGTCACAATGAACTGCATTCTATACCACTCCTTTCAAATCGACTCCTTGCACTCCACTCGACCCCATTTCAGTCCACTACATGTCATTCCATTCCACTCCCCTCCACTCTACTGCATTCCACTCCACTGCATTCTTTTCCATTCCACTCATTCCGAAGCATTCCAGTCCATTCCACTTCACTCCACTCCATTCGCTTCCACTGCATTCCATTCCATTCCGTTGCATTCCACTCCACTGAATTCCAATCCATTCCACTCCATTCCACTCCACTGCACTCCATTCTATTCCATCCCATTCCATTCCATTTCATTTCATTTCATTCCATTCTATTCCGTTCCATTCCATTCCATTTCATTCCATTCCATTCTATTCCATTCCATTCCATTCCATTCCATTCTATTCCATTCCATTCCATTCCATTCCATTCCACTCCAGTCCACTCCATTCCATTCCAAACCATTCCATTCCACTCCAGTCTACTCCACTCCATTCCATTCCATTCCATTCCACTCCACTCCATTCCATTACAAATCATTCCATTCCACTCCAGTCTACTCCACTCCATTCCATTCCACTCCACTCCACTCCATTCCATTCCAAACCATTCCATTCCACTGCAGTCTACTCCACTCCACCACTCTCCATTCCACTATACTCCATTCCATTCCACCCCAATCCATCCCTCTCCACTCCATACCACCCCACTCCATTCAACTGCATTCCACTACACTCCGCTCAATTCCACTCCATTCCATTCCACTCCACTCTACTCCACTTGACTCCACTCCGTTTCATTTCACTCCTTTCCACTCTACTCCAGATCATTACCCTCGACAGCTTTCCACTCCATTCCACTCTACTCCTCTCCATTCCACTCCACTCTATTCAACTTCACTCCACTCCAGTCCATTGCATTGCATTCCACTCCACTCCATTCCAATACATTCCACTCCATTCCATCCAATCCACTGCATTCCATTTTATTCCAGTCCTTACCACTCCACTCCACTCCTTTCCACTCCACTCCACTCGCTTCCATGCCATTACCTTCCCTTCCTCTCCATTCCATTCAACTCCACTCCATTCCATTCCTTTCCACTCCATTCAAGCCCATACCAATCCACTCCATTCCATTCCATTCCATTCCAATCCTCTCCATTCCAGTCCACTCCACTGCATTCCACCTCACTCCACTCCTTTCCACTCCATTTCCGTCCATTCCAATCCATTCCATCCCTCTCCCTTCCATTCAATTGCACTCTACTGCACTTCACTGAATTCCATTCCATTCAGTTCCACTCTCCTCCATTCCGTTCTACTCCACTCCACTCCATTCAACTCCATTCCATTCCACTCCATTCCATTCCTCTGCATTCCACTGTACTCTACTACTTTCCACACAACTCTGTTCCATTCCAATCAATTCCACTGCACTCCGCTCCACTCCATTCCATTCCTTTCATCTCGCCTCCACTCCACTCCAATCCATTGCACTCCATTACACTCCACTCCACTCAATAGAACTCCACTTCACTGCATTTCATTCCGTTCCATTCCATTCCCCTCCTATCCACTCCACTCCATTCTTTTCCACATCACCTCACTCCATTCCATGCCATTCCATTCCATTCCACTCCATTCCGTTGCATTCAACTCTACTCCCTTCCTTTCTCTTCCACTCCATTCATGTGCTTTCCACTCCACTGCAGTCAATTTCATTCCATCCCATTCCATTCCATTCCTTGCACACCACTCCAGTTCATTAAACTCCATTCCTCTCTGCTCCACTCCATTCCACTGCATTCCACTCCATTCCACTCCTTTCCATTCCACTCCACTCTGTTCCATTCCATTACACTCCACTCCACTCTATTCCATTGCACTACATTTTACTATATTCCATTCCACTCTTCTCCACTCTACTCCACTCCAGTTCATTCCACTGCATCCCTTTCCTTTCCATTCTAATCGACTCCACTCGATATCACTCCACTACATTCCACTCCACTCCACTCCACTCCATTCCACTCCACTCCAGTCAACTCCACTCCGTTTCACTCCACTGTACTCCACTCCACTCCACAGCCCTCTGTTCCGATCCATGCCACTCCATTCCTTTGCAGACCATTCCACTCCACTTTATTCCACTCCACACTACTCCACAGTACTCCATTCTATTGCATTCATATTCATTCCATTCCATTCATCTACATTCCATTCCATTCCAGTACACTGCACTCCAGTCCATTCCACTCCATTCCTCTGCATTCCTCTCCTCTCCACTCCATTCCACTACACTGGACTCTATTCCATTTAATTCCATTCCATTCCACTCAAATCCAGTACACTCCATTCCATTCCAATGCACTCCAATACAGTCCATTCCTCTCCATTCCACTCTATTCCACTCCACTCCATTCAACTCCATTACACTCCATTCCATTCCAATACTTTCCATTCCACAGCATTCCTCCCCTCTCCACTCCATTCCTCCACAATCCAATCCATTCCATTCCATTCCACTCCACTCCCCTCCACTCCATTCCACTCTATTCGATTGCACTGCACTCCATTCCATTTCATTCCATTCCATTCTACTCCACTCCATTCCATTCCACCCCATTCCACTTTATTCCACTTTATTAAACTCCATTTCAATCCATTCCGTTCCATTCCATTCCTTTCCATTCTATTACACTGCAATAGATTCCTTCCCACTCCATTCCAGTCCACTACACTCCATTCCACTCAACTCCACTCCTCTCCACTCCATTGCATGTCATTCCATTCCCCTCCACTCCATTCCATTCCATTCCACTGCATTCCATTCCATTCTATTCCACTACACTACACTCAAATCCACTCCATTCCATTCTTTTCCATTACATTCCGCTCCATTCCATTCCATTGCCTTCCATTCCACTCCACTACATTCCACTCCAGTCCACTCCATTACACTTCACTCCACTCCATTCAGTTTCTTTCCATTCCATTCCATTCCACACCATTCAAGTCCATTCCACTCCACTCCACTCCATTCCACTCCACTGCATTCCATTCCATTCGTTGCATTCCAATCTGCTCAATTCCAATGCATTCCACTACATTCCACTGTACTGCACTCCATTCCTTTCCATTCAACTCCATTCAATTCTACTCCATTCCATCCTATTCCACTCCACTTCATTACATTCCCTTCCACTCCATTCTGTTCCACTCCACCCCTCTCCATTCCTTTTTACTCCATTCCATTCCACTCCACCCCACTTCATTCCACTCTATTCCACTCAATTCCGCTCCATTGCACTCCATTCCATTCCACTCCATTCTACTACTCTCCAATCCACTCCAGTCCATTCCAATCTACTCTACTCCATGCTACTCCATTTCATTCCATCCCACTACATTCCATTCCATTTCATTCGTCTCCATTCCATTCCACTCGACTGCTTTACACTCCATTCCACTCTACTCCTCTCCATTCCACTCCACTTTATTCCATTGCACTCCGCTCCATTCCATTCCATTCCATTCCACTCCACTCCACTCCATTCCAATCCATTCCACTCTATTCAACTACACTCCATTCCGTTCCATTCCACTCCATCCCTATCCTTTCCACTCCACTTCATTGCGTTACAATCCATTCCACTCTATTCCAGTCCTTTCCACTGCATTCCACTCAACTCCACTCGAAACATTTCCACTCCATTCCACTCTACTCCTATCAATTCCACTACAATCAATTCCATTCCACTCCGCTCCATTCCATTCCATTCCATTCCACTCCACTCTGCTCCATTCCAATCCTTTCCACTGTGTTCAACTCCACTCCATTCCATTCCATTCTACTCCATTCCTGTCCTTTCAACTCCACTCCAATTAATTGCGTTCCATTCCATTCCCCTCCATTCTAGTCCATACCACGGCATTCCACTCCACTCTACTCCATACCACCCCATTCCCGTCCATTCCCCTCCATTTTGTTCCACTCCATTCAATACCACTCCATTCCATTTCATTACCTTCCACTCCACTCCACTCCATTCCAATCCACTCATTTCCACTCTACTCCATTCCATTCCACTGCACTCCACTCCACTCCTTTCCATTCCACCCTATTCCCCTCTTCTCCATTCCGCTGAATTCCACTCCATTCCACTCCACTCGTTTCCATTCCTTTCCATTCCGGTGCTCTCCACTGCACTCCACTCCATTCCATTAATGTCCTTCCACACCTCTCAAATCCTTTCAACTCCATTCCACTCCAATCGACTCCTTTCCACTCCACTTCACTCCATTCCATTTTATTCCATTTCTCTTCTTCCCACTCCAATCCACTCCATTCCATTCCACTCCACTCCATTCCACTCTGCTCCATTCCATTCCATTGCACTGTAGTTCATTCCACTCCACTCCATTCCACTCTACTCTATTCCATTCCATTCCATTCCATTCCATTTCATTCCATTCCACTACACACCATTCAGCTCCACTCCACTCCAATCAATTGCATTCCAATCCACTCGATTCCATTCCACTCCACACCAATCCACACAACTCCACTCCACTCCTCTCAACTCCATTTCATTCCACTCCACTGCATTCCATTCCACTCCACTCGACTGCAATTCATTCCACTGCATTCCACTCCACTGCACTCCAATCCATTCTATTCCACTCAATTCCACCGCACTCCATTCATTTCCATTCCAACCCACTCAGCTAAACTCTGTTACATTGCGCTCCATTCCGTGCAACTCCAATCCATTCCACTTCATTCCATTCCATTCCATTCCACTCCATTCAATTCCAATCCTTTCCACTCCATTCCATTCCATTCCACTACACTGCACTCAATTCCATTCCACTCCACTCCATTCCATTCCACTTCACTCCGTCCCATTCTATTCAATTCCACTCCGTTCCACTCCATTCCATTCCACTCCATTCCACACCATTACACTCCATTCCACTCCAATCCAGTCCACTCCACTACACTACAGTCCATTCAATTCCATTTCAATGCCCTCCACTCCACTCCATTCAATGCCATTCCACTCCACTCCACCCCATTCCATTCCATTCCACTCCATTCCATTCCTTTCCATTCCAGTCCATTCCAATCCACTCCACTCCTTTCCCGTCCATTCCACACCATTCCACTGCACTCCAATCGAATCTACTTCACACAACTGCATTCCATTCAATTCCATTCCATTCCACTCCACTCCATTCCATTCCTGTCCACTCCATTCCATTCCATTCCATTCCATTCCATTCCATTCCATTCCATTCCATTCCATTCCATTCCACTCTACTCCATTCCATTCCTGTCCACTCCACTCCATTCCATTCCAATGCACTGTACTCCGCCCCACTCCATTCCTTTGCAATACTCTACTTCACTCCATTCATTTCCACTCCATTCCTCTCCACTCCATATAACTTCATTCCTTCCACTCAACTACAGTACAGTCCATTCCACTCCACTCCACTCCATTCCATTCCATTCCACTGCTATCTTCTCCACTCCAGTGAATTCCACACTATTCCAGTCCAGCCCAATCTGCTGCTCACCAATGCACTGCATTCTATTCCACTCCATTCCCTACGACTCCTTCCACTCCACTCGAATCCATTCTAGTACACTCCCTGCCATTCTATTCCACTCCCCTCCACTCCACTCCATTCCATTCCACTCCATTCTTTTCCATTCCACTCCATTCCACCCCACTGCTGTGCATTCCACTTCACTCCACTCCATTCCACTCCACTCCACTCCTTTCCACTCCACTGCACTCCATTCCATTCCGTTGCGTTCCAATCCAATCAATTTAAATGCATTCCACTCAATTCCACTCCACTGCACTCCATTCCATTCCATTCCCTTCCATTCCTTTCCACTCCAGTCCACTCCATTCCACAAGATCCCATTGCCCTCCAGTTTTCTCCACTCCATCCCTCTCTATTCCATTGTACTCCATTCCATTTCACTCAAATCCATTCCTCTCCACTCCTTTCCACCCAACTCCATTCCACTCTATTCCACTACACTCTGCTCCATTCCACTCCATTGCAATCCACTCCACTGTACTCCACTCGACTCCACTCCATTTCTTTCCACTCCATCCCTTTACATTCCACTCTAGTGCACTCCAATCCACTCGACAGTTTTCCCCTCTATTCCACTCCATTCAATTCCACTCCATTCCACTGCACTCCATTCCACTGCGTTCCACTCCATTCCACTCCATTTCATTCCATTCCACTCCACTCCATTCCAATTCATTCCACTCAATTCCACTCCACTCCACTGCATTACATTTCATTCCAGTCCTTTCCACTCCACTTCATTCCTTTCCAATCCAGTCCACTCCCTTTTGTGCCATTACATTACATTCTTTTCCATTCCATTCAACTCAATTGCATTCCATTCCATTACTCTACATTCCAGTCCATTCCAATCCACTCCATTCTATTCCATTCCATTCCATTCCACTCCATTCCAGTCCATTCCACTGCATTCCACTCCACTCCATTCCTCTCCATTCCCGTCCATTCCACTTCATTCAATTCTCCTCCATTCCATCCCACTCCATTCCATTCCATGACAGTCCACTGCACTCCACTCCATTCCATTCCACTCATTTCCACTCTAATCCATTACTTTCCACTCCACTCCATTCCACTCCATTCCATTCCACTCCATTTCATTTCTTTCCTTTCCATTCCTCTCCATTCCGCCGAACTCCACTCCATTCCACACCTCTCCATTCCGTTCCATTCGATTCCATTGCACTCCACTCCATTCAATTCCATTCATCTCCCCTCCCCTCCACTCCAATCCATTCCACTCCATTCCACTTCAATCCACTGAATACCACTCCACTTCACTCCATTCAATTCCATTCTATTCTACTCCTTCCCACTCCACTCCATTCCATTCCTCTTCACTACACTCCATTCCATGCCATTCCATTGCAGTCCACTCCATTCCCTTCCATTCCATTCCACTCCATTCCTGTGCACTCCACTCCACTGTAGTCAATTCCATTCCATTCCATTCCTTTCCACTCCCCTCCAGTCCATTCCACTCCATTCCACTCCGTTCCATTCCATTCCACTCCGTTCCCCTCCATTCCAAAACATTCCATTCCACTCCACTCCAATCCATTCTATTACACTCCAATCCACTCCATTACATTGCACTCCATACTAGTCTACTCCGTTCCACTCCACTCTAATCCACTCCAAATCATTCCACTACATTCCATTCCTCTCCATTCTACTCCACTCCGTTCCATTCCACACCACTGCATTGCATTCCATTTCATTTCTTTCCATGTATTCCACTTCACTCCGCTCCATTCCAGTCCACTCCACTCCTCTAAACTCTATTCCAATCCATTCCACTTTTCTCCATTCCTCTCAACTCCATTCCATTCCACTCAATTCTGTTCCATTCCAGTCCACTCTACTCCGTTCCAATACACTCCAATACGTTCCACTCCACTACACTCCAATCCATTCCACTCCATTCCTCTCCACTCCACTCCACTCCATTCCACTCCATTACCGTCCACTCCACTCCATTCCATTCCATTCCATACCATTCCCCTCCATTCCCTTCAATTCCACTCTGCTTCATCCCACTCCAATCCATTACACTCCACTCCATTCCACTCCATTCCTTTCCACTCCATTACATTGCACTCCACTCTATTCCAGTCCACTCAACTCCATTCCACTCCACTCCACTGCTCTCCACTGAACTCCATTCCATTCCACTCCATTCCATTGCACTCAACTCCATTGCATTTCATTCCACTGCAAGCCACTGCACTGCACAATACTCCATTCCACTTCATTGCATTCCACTCCATTCCATTCCACGAAATTCAATTCCATTCCATTCCACTCCACTGAACTCCACTCCATTTCACTACATTCAACTCCACTCCGTTCCATTCCATTCCATTCCACTATATTTCGTTCCATTCCGCTCCATTCCATTCCATTCCAGTCCAGTCCATTCTGTTACGTTCCACTCCACTCAAATCTGTTCCATTCCAATCAACACGATTGCATTTCACTCCACTCCACTCCACTCGGTTCCACTACATTCCTGTCTACTCCATTCCAGTCCACTCCATTCCACTCCATTCCACTCCATTCCAGTCCACTCTAATACACTCCACTCCATTCCATTGCATTCCACTGCACTCCACTGTGTTCGACTCCATTGTATTGCACTGCATTAAACTCCACTCTATTCCATTCCTCTCATTTCCATTCCATTATTTCCACTCTAATCCATTTCATTCCACTACACTCCACTCAATTCCATTCCTCTACAATACATTCCATTCCACTCTACTCCTCTCCAACCCCCTTCGTTCCATTCCACTCCATTGCATTCCTCTCCATCCACTCCACTCTACTATTTCCACTCCCCTCCAATCCACTCAATTCCATTCCACTCCTATACATTCCATTCCATTCCATTGCAATCTACTCCAGTGCATTCCAATCCGTTCCACTACATTCCACTACAGTCAAATCCCATCCATTCCATTCCATTCCACTCCTTTCCAATCAAATCCACTCCCTTCCATTCCACTCCACTCCATTCCATGCCATTCCAATCCATTCCTCTTCATGACATTCCATTACACTCCATTCAATTCCAGTACATTCCAGTCCATTCCACTCCACTCCACTCCTTTGCAGTCCACTCAACTCCATTCCATTCCATTCCACTCCAATGCATTCCATTCCATTCCATTGCATTCCATTCCATTCCATTCCATTCCATTCCATTCCATTGCATTCCATTCCATTCTATTCCATTCCATTCCATTCCATTCCATTCCATTGCATTCCACTCCATTCTATTCCAGTCCATTACATTCCATTCCACTCCACTCCACTACCTTCCAGTAGACTCCACTCCATTCCACTCCAATGTTCTTCACTCAACTCCATTCCTTTCCATTCCATTAACTCCACTCCATTCCTTTCCATTCCATTCCAGTCCATTCCATTCCATTCCACCCCATTCCTTTACATTCAATTCCATTCCATCTTTTCCATTGCATTCCACTCCATTCCAGTCCATTCCACTCCCTTCGACTCCACTACACTCTATTCCCCACCATTCCACTGCATTTGATTCCACTACATTCAGGTCAATTCCATTCCAGTCCATTACACTCCACTCCACTCTACTCACTTTACCTCCACACTCCACTCCACTCCACTCTTTCCATTCCATTGCATTCCATTCCATTCCGTTTCATTCCAAACCTCACCATTCCAATCTACTCCACTCCATTTCATTTATCTCCACTGTGATTCACTCCAGTCCATTCCTCTCCCCTCCGTTGCAATACACTCTATTCCATTCCATCCATTTCATTCCACTCCACTCCACTTCATTCCACTCCCCTGCACTCATTTCCACTCCACTCCACTCAATTCCCTTCCAATACATTCCATTCCATTCCATTCCATTCCACTCCATTCAATTCCATTCTACTCTATTCAATTCCACTACATCCACTCCACACCATTCCATTCCATTCCATTCCACTCCATTCATTTCCTTTCCATTCCATTCCATTCCGCTATACTCCCTTCCACTCCAGTCCATCCACTCCATTCCATTACATTGCATTCCAATCCATTCCATTACACTCCCCTCCATTTCAGTACACTACACTTCATACCACTCCACTCCACCACAGTACACCCCTGTCCACTCCACTCGAATCAACTCCATTCCATTCCGCTCGACTACACGCCACTCCTCTCCATTCTCCTCCACTCCATTCCACTGTACTATATTCCTTTCCACTCCACCATATTCCATTCCATTCCGTTCCATTCCCCTCCATTCCACTGCACTCCACTGCACTCCTCTCCACTCCATTCCTTTCAACTCTACTCCACTCCACTCCACCCTATTCCACTCCATTGCACTGCACTCCACTCTATTCCACTCTACTCCACTCGATTCTCCTCCACTCCATTCCATTCAATTCCATTCCATTCCACTCCAGCCCATTCCATTCCATTGCATTTCCCTCTACTCCATTCATCTTCAGCCAATTCCACTCCACTCTTCTTCAGCCAATTCCACTCCACTCAATTCTTTTCCATTCCATTCAACTGCATTCCTCTACACTCCACTTCATTCTACCACAATCCACTAAATTCCTTTTCATTCCATTCCACTCCATTCCATTCCACACCACTCCACCTCATTCTACTCCATTCCATCGCACTTCACTCAACTCCACTTCATTCCATTCCATTCCTGTCCACTCCGTTCCACTCCACTCCTTTCCATTCAATTTCACTCCTCTCCAATTCGTTCCAATCCACTCCATTCCACTCCACTCCACTCCATTCGATTTCACTCCACTCCTGAACACTCCACTCTTGTTAATTCCACACCATTCCACTCCACTGAACTCCAATCCACTCCACTCCAATCCACCACATTCCATTCCACTCCATTCCATTCCACTACATTCCACTGCAATCCACTCCATTCCAGTCCACTGTATTGCATTTCTTTACTCGCCAATCCATTACACAACACTCCATTCTTTTCCATTCCACTCCATTTCACACCAGTACACTCTATTCCACTCCACTCCACTGCATTGCACTCCACTGTACTGCATTCCATTCCATTCCATTCCAATCCACTGAATTCCTTGCATTCAATTCCATTCCATTCCATTCCATTTAGTCCAATCCATTCAAGTTCAATCCACTCCATTCCACTCCACTTCACTCCACTCCACTCAACTCAACTCCATTCCATTCCATTACACTGAGTCCCATCGAATTCAATTCCACTTAACTCCTCTCCACTCCATTCCATTGATCTCGAATGCACTGCATTCCATTCCATTCCATTCCAATCCCTTCCATTCCATTCCACTCCATTGCTTTCCATTCCATTCCTCGCCATTCCATTCCATTCCACTCCATTCCTCTCCACTACACTCAAATCCACTCCATTCCATTCCATTCCATTCCATTCCTCTTCATTCCAATGCATACCATTCCATTCCACTCCAATCCATTTCATACCACTCTAATCCACTCCGCTCCTCTCCACTCCATTCCACTCCACTCCATTCCACTCCAGTCCGTTCCACTGCACTCCATTCCATTACATTCCATTCAATTGCATTCCATTCCACTCCACTCCTTTCCAGTGCACTCCATTCCAATCCATTCTACTTCACTCCATTCCATTCTACTCCACTCCATTCCATTCCATTCCATTCCACTGCATTAGATTCCAATCCACGCCATTCCTGTGCACTACACTGCATTCCTCTCAACTACACTTCAATCCACTACATTCTACTCCATTCCATGCCATTCCATTCCACTGCATTCCATTCCACTGCATTCCGCTCCATTCCATTTCATTCCACTCCACTGCACTCAAATCCACTCAATCCCATCCCATTCCATTCCACTCCTCTCCATTCTCTTCCGTTTCACTCCACTCCCCTCCACTCCATTCCACTCCATTCCACTCCAATCCATTCCACTCCACTCCCTTCCATTCCATTCCACTCTACTACATTGCAGTCCACTCCAATCAACTCCATTCCATTCCATTGCATTCCATACATCTCCATTCCTCTCTACAGCATTCCATTCAACTTCTCACCACTCCATTCCATCCCATTCCATTCCACTCTAGTTGATTTCACTCCACTCCATTCCATTCCACTTCACTCCATTCCATTCCATTCCACTCCAGTCCATTGCATTCCACTCCATTCCACTCCACTCCACTCCATTCCGTTCCATTCCCTTCCACTGCACTCCTCTGCACTCCAGTCCACTCCATTCCACTCCATTGCACTCCACTCCTTTCCACTCCACTGCATTCCATTCCATTCCATTCCACTCCATTCCAGTAAATTCCATTCCATTGCACTCCATTCCACTCTACTCCACTACATTCCATTGCACTCCAATCTACTCCACTCCACTCCATTCCATTGCACTCTACTCCATTCCATTCCATTCCATTGCACTCCACTCTACTCTACCCCATTCCACTCCACTCCATTCCACTCCATTCCTCTCCATTCCAGTCTACTAAACTCCACTCCATTCCATTCCGTTCCACTGCACTCCACTCCATTCCATTCCATTACAAACCATTCCCTACCACTCCATTCCACTCCTCTGCACTCCAATCCATTCCATGCCATTCACCTCCTCTCCATTCCATTCCACTCCATTCCACTCCTTGCCACACACTTCCAATCCAATCCATTCCATTCCATTCCACTCCACTCTACTCCATTCAACTCCACTTCCTTCCATTCCATTCCATTCCACTCCATATCATTCCCCTCCACTCCAATACATTTCATTCCATTCCAGTCCGTTCCACTCCATTGCACTCCATTCAATTCCATTCCGTTCCTTTCCATTCCCTTCCACTCCAATCCACTCCACTACACTCCATTACATTCCATTCCCCACCATTCCACTGCATTTGATCCCACTACATTCAAGTCCACTCCATTCCAGTCCATTACACTCCACTCCACTCCACTCTACTCACTTCTCCTCCACTCCATTCACTCTACTCCTTTACACTCCACTTCACTCCACTCCATTCCATTCCATTCTACTGCATTCCATTTTTCTATATTCCACTCCACTCCACTCTTTCCAGTCCATTGCATTCCAATTCATTCTATTTCATTCCAATCCACACCATTCCAATCTACTCCACTCCATTCCATTTATCTCAACTGCTCTCCACTCCACTCCATTCCACTCCTCTCCATTGCAATCCAATCCATTCCATTCCATCCACTCCATTCCACTCCACCCCGCTTCATTCTACTCCACTGCACTCCTTTCCACTCCACTCCACTCCATTCCATTCCACTCCATTCCATTCCACTCCATTCCATTCCAGTGCACCCCACTTAATGCCACTCCACTCTACCCCACTCCACTCCTGTCCACTCCACTCCAATCAATTCCATTCAATTCCACTCGACCACACTCCACTCCTCTCCATTCCATTCAACTCCAATCCACTCTACTAAATTCGATTCCACTCCAACCCATTCCATTCCCCTCCATTTTATTCATCTAGAATTGTAGTGCACTCCACTGCACTCCTCTCCACTCCATTAAATTCAACTGCACACCACTGCTCTCCACCCAATTCCACTCCATTCCACTACACTCCACTGTATCCCATTCCACTCCTGTCCATTCCAATCCACTCCATTCCTTTCCATTCCATTCCATTCCATTCCATTCCAGTCCATTCCATTCCATTTCATTGCTTTGCCCTCTACCCCTTTTTACTCCAGTCGATTCCAATCCACTCCTTTCTATTCCATTCCATTAAATTCCATTCCACTATACACCACCTCATTCCAATAAAATCCACTCCATACCTTTTCATTCCATTCCACTCCAATACATTCCACACCACTCCACCCCATTCCACTCCCTTCCAGTCCACTCCATTCCATTCCACTCCTCTCCATTCCAATCCACTCCAATCCATTCCACTCTACTCCACTCCATTCCACTCAACTCCCTTCCTTTCCATCCTATTCCAGTACTCTCCGTTATGTACCTCTCCACTCCATTCAATTCAATTCCATTCTATTCCACTGCACTCTAGTGAACTCTACTCCATTCCATTCTATTCCAAGCCATTCCATTCCACTCCATTCCACTCCACTCCACTCCATTCCATTCCTCTCCAATCCACTTCACTCCACTCCATTCCACTCCACTCCAGTCCATTCAACTCCGTTCCACTCCACTCCACTCAAATCGACACCTCTGCATTCCACTCCATTCCACACGATTCCATTGCTCACCGTTCCACTCCACTCCATTCCATTCTATTCTACTTCACTCGACAGTACTGCAATCCATTCCATTCCTACTCATTCCTTTCCATTCGACTCTATTCCATTCTATTCCACTTCCCTACACTCCACTCCATTCCACTCCATTCTTCTCCACTCCATTCCACTCCACTCCACTCTATTCCATTCAATTCCATTCCATTCCACTCCACTCCACTACACTCCATTGCATTCTGTTGTACTCCATTAGAGTCCATTCCACTCCATTCCACTCTATTCCACTCCACTCCATTCAACTCCATTCCACTCCATTCCATTCCACTACTTTCCATTCCTCACCGTTCCTCCCCACTACACTCCATTCCATCACACTCCAATCCATTCCATTCCATTCCACTCCACTCCCCTCCACTGCATTCCGTTCTACTCCATTGCACTGCATACCATTCCATTTCATTTCATTCCATTCCTCTCCACTCCATTCCATTCCATTCCTCTTCACTCCATTCCTCTTCACTACCCTCCATTTCATTCCATTCCATTCCATTCCATCCCTTTCCATTCCACTGCTTTTGATTCCATCCCACTCTATTCCAGTCCACTATGCTCCATTCCACTCAACTCAACTCCACCCTCTCCATTCTATTTCTTTCCATTCCATTGCACTCTACTCCATTCCATTCCATTCCAATTCACTCTATTCCACTTCATTTCATTTCATTCCATTCCATTCCATTCCATTCCATTCCATTCCATTCCACTGCATTTGGTTGCATACTACTCCCTTCCAGTCCACTACCCTCTATTCCACTCAACTCCACCGCACTCCACTCCATTCCATGTCATTCCATTTCACTCCACTCCATTCAATTCCATTCCACTGCATTCTATTCCATTTCATTCCACTTCACTACACTCAAATCCACTCCATTCCATTCTATTCCATTACATTCCCCTCCATTCCATTCCATTGCATTCCATTGCACTCCACTCCACTTCAGTCCACTTCAGTCCACTCCATGACACTCCACTCCAATCCATTAAATTTCATTCCATTCCACTCCATTCCATTCCATTCTACCTTAATCCATTCCACTCCGTTACACTCCCATCCACTCCATTCCATTCCACTCCATTCAACTCCATTCCTCTCTACTTCACTCCATTCAACTCCTCTCCCACCCATTACAATCCATTCCATTCAGCTTCACTCCATTCCATTCCATCCACTCCATTCCATTCCACTCCATTCCACTCCATTCCATTCCTCTCCACTCCTTTCCAGTCCACTGCACTCCATTCCTTTACACTCCAATCCACTAAACTCCATTTCATTCCATTCCTTTCCACAGCACTCCATTCCACTCTACCTCTTTCCTCTTCCTTACACTTCACTCATCTCCACTCCATTCCACTCCATTCCAGTCCATTCCATTTCAGTCCATGCCACTCCACTCCATTGCAATCCATTCCCTCCCATTGCCCTCCACTTCACTGCACTCCACGCCATTCAACTCTATTCCACTCCATTCTATTCCACTCCATTCGACTCTAATCCATTCCATTCCATTCCATTCCACTCCATGCCAGTACAGTCCCCTCCATTCTACTCCACCACACTCCATTCCTTTCCAGCCTTCTCTACTCCTTTCCACTCCCCTTCACTCCACTACACTCCAGTCCATTGAATTTCACTGAACTTCATTCCATTCAATTCCATTCCACTCCATTCAACTGCACTCCATTCCACTCTATTCCACTCCATTCCAGTCTGCTCCACTCCACTCCATTCCATTCCATACCCGTGCAAGCCACTCCATTCCATTCTATTCCATTGCCCTCCACTCACCTACATTCCACTCCACTGAATTCCACTCCATTCCATCCCAATGCACTCCATTCCACTCCACTACATTCCACTCCACTCCACTTCATTCCATTCCATACCATTTCTTTGCACTCCACACCATTCCATTCCATTCCACTGCTCTACACTCTAATCCATTCCATTCCTTTACACTCCACTCCACTCTTCTCCATTCCATTCGAATCCCTCCCAGTCCAATCCATTCCATTCCACTCCACTTCGCTCCACTGCACTCCATTTCATTCCACTCCATTCCATTCCAATAAATTCCCCTCCATTCGACTTCACTCCATTCAACTCCATTCCACTCCACCCACCTCCATTACAGTCCACTCTACTCAAATCCATTCATTTCCATTCCACTGCAATCCACTCTTCTCCATTCCATTCAATTCCACTCCGCTCCACTGCTGTCTATTCCACTCCACTCCACTCCATTCCACTCCTCTCTATTCCATTCCACTCCATTCCATTCCATTCCAATCCACACTATTGAATTCCAATCCATTCTATTCCACCACTCCCAATTTCATTCCAATCCTTTCCATTCCACTACACCCCTTTCTACTCCACTCCATTCCACACCACTCTACTCTACTCAATTCCATGACATTGCATTTAATTCCACAACATTCCATTCTATTCCATGCATTCCATTCCATTCCATTCCACTCCACTCCACTCCACTCTAGTAAATAATTCCACTCCACTCCACTCCTCTCCACTCCAGTAAATTTCATTCCATTCCATTCCATTCCATTTCACTCCAATCCATTCCATTCCACTCCACTCGACTCCATTCCATTCCGTTCCACTCCATTCCATTCCATTCTACTCCATTCTATTCCATTTCATTCATGTTCCCTACCACTCCATTCCAATCAATTTCATTCAATTCTATCCATTTCCCCTCTGTTCCACTCCACTCCACTCCACTCCAGTCGAATCAACTCCCTTACATTCCACTCCACTCCACTCCACTCCTCACCATTCCATTCCACTCCATTCCACTCTACTCAATTCCATTCCACTCCACTCCATTCCATTCCTCTCCATTCCATTCCTCTCCTCTCCACTGCACTCCACTGAACTCCACTCCCCTCAATTTCATTCAACTCCACTCAACTCCACTCTGACCCATTCCACTCATTTCCACTGCACTCCACTGTATTCCACTCCACTCCACTCCATTACACCACACTCCACTCTTCCATTCCTTTCCATTCCATTCCACTCCATTCCATTCCATTTCATTCCGCTCTACTGCATTCTACTCCAGTCCACTCCACTCCACTCCATTCCATTCCATTCTATTCAACTCCATTCCACTACTCTCCACTCCATTCCACTACACTCCACTCCATGCCTTTTCATTCCATTCCACTCCACTCTATACCACACCACCCCACCCCATTCCACTCAACTGTTCTCCATTCCATTCAACTCCACTCCAATCCATGACCCTCCACTCCACTCTATTCCACTCCACCCCACTCCATTCCATTCCATTCCACTCCATTCCATTACATTACATTTCCTTCTACTCCATTCTACTCCAGTCCATTTCACTCCACTCCATTCCATTTCATTCCATTGAACTCCATTACCCTACACTCCACTCCATTCAGCACAACTCCACCCCATTGCACTCCACTCCACTCTATTCCATTCCAATCCACTCCATTCCATTCCAATCTTCTCCATTCCAGTCCACTTCATTCCACTCCACTCCACTCCGTTCCACTCCACTCCACTCTACAGGACTCCACTCCATTCCATTCCAATTAATTGCATTCCATTCTGCTCCATTCCATTCCATTCCACTCCACTACATTCCAGTCCTTTCCATTCCATTCCGCTTCATTCCTCTCCACTCCACTCCATTCCTCTCCACTCCACTGTATTCCATTCAATTCCATTCCATTCCAGTCCACTCCACTGCACTCCATTCCATTCAATTCCCACTCCATTACAGTCCATTCCGCTCCATTCCACTCTATTCCACTCCACTCCATTCAACTCCATTCCACTCCATTCAATTCCACTACATTCCTTTCCACACCATTCCTCCCCACTCCATTCCCTTCCAACAAGCTCCAATACATTCCATTACTTACCACTCCACTCCCCTTCTAGCAATTCCACTCCACTCCATTCCTGCACACTCCACTCCATTCTACTGCACTCCACTCCATTCAACTCCATTCCATTCCATTCTATTCCACTCCACCTCACTCCATTCCATTCCTTTCCCTCCCACTGCCCTCCACTACATTCCAATACACTCCATTCCACTCCATTCCCCTCCGTTCCATTCCATTCCATTCCATTCCTCTCCATACCATTTCGTTTCCTCCCATTGCCAGCCATTTCACTCAACTCCACTCCATGCAACTCCATTCCACTCCATTCCATTCTACGCCTTTCCAATCCACTCCATTCTCCTCTATTCCATTCTATTCCACTCCACTCCTTTCCACTCCACTCCACTGCATTCCATTCCATCCCAACGCAGTCCACTCCACTCTATTCTATGCTATTCGACTCGGCTCCACTCTATTCCACTCCACTGCATTCCACTCCATTCCTTTCCACTCCAGTCCATTGCACTCCACTTCACTCCACTCCGCTCAATTTCATTCCACTCCATTCCATCCCAATCCGTTCTACTCCATTCCACTCCAATCTATTCCATGCCATTCCACTCCCTTCACCTCCCTTTCAGTCCACTCTACTCAACTCCATTCCATTCCATTACACTGAGATCCACTACACTCCATTCCAGTCAATTACACTCCTTTTCACTGCTCTCCATTCCACTCCACTCCACTCCATTCCACTCCACTCCATTTTATTGTATTCCAATCCACTCCACTGAATTCCAATCCATTCCATTCCACCGCTTTCCATTGATTCCAATCTATTCCATTCCACTACACTCCGTTCTACTCCACACCACTCCACTCTACTCCATTCTGTGACACTGAATTCCATTTCACGACTTTCCATTGTATTCCACAGCATTCCATTCCATTCCACTCAACTCTCATCCAATCCACTCCACTCCGGTAAATTCCACTTCAGTCCAATCCACTCCACTCCAGTCAATTACACTCCATTCCATACCATTCCATTCCACTCCACTCCATTCCATACCGTTCCACTCCACTTTAATCCACTCCATTTCATTCCATTCCACTCCAATTGACTCAACTCCATTCCATTCCACGCCACTGCTCTCCACTCCACTCCATTCCACTCCATTAGATTCAGTTCCACTCCATTCTATTCTATTTCATTAAATTATGTTCCCTTCCACTCCATTGCACTCCTTTGCACTCAATTCATTTCCTTTCCTTTCCTCTCCGTTCCTCTCCACTCCACTCAACTCCCCTCCACTACACTCCATTCCATCCCACTACATTACTTTCCACTCCATTCCACTCCAATCCTCTCCATTCTATCTCACTCCATTCCATTCAATTCCACTCCACTCCACTCTATTCCACTCCACCCCACTCCATACCACTCCACTCTATTCCTCTCCATTCCTTTTCACTCCATTCCTCTCCACTCCTTTTCATTCCATTCCATTACATTCCATTGCACTCCATTTTTATCCATTCTGCTCTACTCCGTTCCACTTAACTGCACTCCACTGCACTCCATTCCATTCCATTCCTTTCCATTCAACTCCATTCCACTCAATTCCACTCCACTCCACTCCATTCCATTCCATTGCATTCCACTCCACTCCATTCATCTCCACTCCACTCCATTCCACTCCACTCTACTGCATTCCATTCCACTTCACTCCATGCTAGTCCACTGCACTCCAATCCATTCCATTACATAACAATCCATTCCATTCCATTCCGAGCACTAAATTCCATTTCATTACACTCCACTCCAGTCTATTCCATTCCATTCCATTCCATTCCACTCCATTCCATTTAATTCCATTCCACTCTATTCCATTCCATTCCATTCTATTCCAGTCCACTCCATTCCACGCCAATCCATTCCACTCCAACCCACTCCATTCCATTCCAATCCAATCCACTCAATAATATTCCACTACATTCCACTCCACTCCATTCCATTCTATTAGTTTTCATTCTTCTTCACTCCTCTCCACTCCACTCCACTCCTTTCCAAGCCATTGCTTTCCACTCCAGTCCATTCCGTTCCATTCCTCTGCATTCCATTACTTTCCATTCCACTCCACTCCACTCTACTCCACTGGAATCCTTTCCTCTCATTTCTACTGCACTCCATTCCATTCCATACCTCTCCTTCCCATTTCATTCCACTGCATTCCATTCCATTCCACTCTACTCCTTTCCACTCCACTCCATTACAATCCACTGCATTCCATTCCATTCCTTTGCATTCCAATCCACTCCACTCCACTCCACCTCAACACGTTAAATTGCTCTTCACTGAACTCCACTCCACTGCTTTCCAGTCCACTCCATTCCATTCCACCCCTTTCGACTCCTCTATACTCCATTCCAATGCACTCCATTCCACTCCACTCCACTCCTTTCCATTCATTCCATTACATTCTCTTCATCTGCATTCCATTCCATTCCACTTTACCCCATTCCACTCTTCTCCATTCCACTACACTCCTTTCCATATCTTTCCATTCAACTCCATTCCACTCCACTCCATTCCACTCCACTCCACTACATTCTTTCCTTTCCAATCCACACCACTCCATTCCACTCCACTCCACTCCATTCCCCTCCAATCCATTCCATTCCATTCCAATCCACTCTATTCCATTTCACTCCAATCCATTCTGGTCCACACCACTCCATTCCACTACACTTCTTTCCATTCTATTCCATTCCACTCCACTCAAGTACATTCCATTCCATTCCGTACCATTCTATTCCAATTCATTCCTCTCCACTCCACTCCATTCCACTCCACTGCACTCCATTCCACTCAATTCCATTCCTATCCACACCACTCCACTCCACCCTTCTCGACTCCATTCCACTCTACTCCACTCCATTCCATTCCTATCCACTCCACTCCACTCCATCCCTGTAGACTCCATTCCACTCCACTCCACTCCATTCCAATCCATTCTACTCCACTTCACTTCAGTATTCTCCATTCCATTCCATTCCATTCCATTCCTATTCTTTGCAGTCCATTCCACTGCATTCCACTCCACTCCACTCCATTGCACTCCATTCCCCTCCATTCCACTCCATTAAATTCAAGTCCATTCCATTCCATTCCTTTCCACTCCAATCCACACCATTCCATTCGACTCCTTTCCCCTCCATTCCACCTTTCTCCTCTCCATTCCAGTACACTCTATTCCACTCCACTCTGCTCCATTCCTTTCCATTGCTTTGCACTCCACTCCACTCCATTCAAGTTCATTCCACTCCATTCCATTGCATTCCACTCCACTCCACTCCATTCAAGTTGATTCCTCTCCATTCCATTCAATTCGTGTCCACTGCATTGCATTCCATTCCACTGCATTCCACTCCACTCCACTGCACTCCACTACATTCCACTCCTTACCATTCCACTCCATTCCACTCCAATCTATTCAATTCCACTCCACACCACTCCACTCCACTCCATTCCATTTCACTCCTTTCCACTCCACTCCATTCCATTCCAGTCAATTCCATACCATTCCTTTCCACTCCATTCCACTCCACTCAATTCCACTGCATTCCATTGGACTCCATTCCACTACACTCCATTCCATTGCACTCCACTCCATACCATTCCATGTCTCTCCATTGCACCTCAATCCACTCCATTTCTTTCCCGTCCACTCCATAACATTCCGCTCCACTGCACTCCACTCCGTTCCATTCCATTCTACTCCATTCCGTTCCATTGAATTCCACTCCATTTCTCTCCATTCAATTCTCTCCATTCCACTCCATTCCACTCCATTCCCTTCCATTCCACTCCATTCCATTCCATTCCACTCCATTCCATTCCACTCCATGCCGTTCCAATCAACTCTACTCCACTAAACCCCTCTCCAACCCATTGCACTCCATTCCAGTCCACTCCAATCCACTCCACTCCAATCCATTTCACTGCTATCCATTCCAGTCCACTTTGCTCCATTCAATTCCATTCCACTCCACTCCACTGCATTCATAACCATTTCACTCATTCCACTCAACTCCACTCCATTCCATTCCATGGCTTTCACTTCACTTCACTCCTTTCCATTCCATTCCACTCCATTCCATTCCATTCCCTTCCATTCCAGTCCACTCAACTCCACTCCACTCCTTTCCAGTCTATTCAACTCCATTGCTCTCTAGTATATTCCCGTCTACTTCCCTCAACTTCATTCGATTCCATTCTATCCCACACCACTCCACTCCATTTCAGTCCATTCCATTCCATTCCACTGCACTCCACTCCACTCCACTCCATTCCACTCCATTCCGTTGCACTCCACTTCACTCCTTTTTTTTCGACTCCATTCCACTCCACTCCATTCCATTCTATTCCACTCCACCCCACTCCAGTAGAGTACATTCAACTCCTTTCCACTCCACTCCACCCCATTCCATTCGTCTCCAGTCCAGTCCAGTCCATTCCACACCATTCCACTCCACTCCCCTCTTCTCTAACCCACTACATTCCATTCCACTCCATTCCACTCCACTTGACTCCATTCCATGCCGCTAAATTCCATTCCATTCCTCTCCCCTCGTCTCTAATCCACTGCATTCCATTACACTCCATTCCACTCCACTTGACTCCATTCCTTGCTGCTAAATTCCATTCCATTCCGCCCTACTCTACTCCATTCCACTCCACTCCATTGCACTCCATTTCACTCCGTTCCACTCCACTCCACTACACTCCACTCCATTCCATTCCATCCCATTCCACTGCAGTCCACTCCATTCCACTTCATTCCATTGCACTGCATTCTGCTCCAATCTATTTCATTCCATGCAATTCCATTCCATTCCATTCCACTCCATTCCTTTCCATTCCATTCCACTCCACTCCATTCCATTCAACTCCATTTCATTCCACTCCACTCTACTCCACGCCAACACCCTCCCTTCCATCCCACTCCATTCCATTCCACTCCAAACTACTCCACCCACTCCATTCCACTCCAGTCCTTTCCAAACCATTCCACTCCTCTCTGATCCATTCCAGTCAATTCCATTACACTCCTCTCTGATTCATTTCATTCCATTCCATTACAATCCACTCCACTGCATTCCAATCCATTCCACTCCATTCCACTCCTGTCAACTCCTTTCCATTCCATTCCATTACACTCTTTTCCTCTCCACTCCACTCCATTCCACTCCACTCTACTCCATTCCTTGTCATTCCAGTCCACTCCACTTCATTCGATTCCATTACACTACATTTCTTTCCATTCCACTCCATTCCAGTCGATTCCCCTCCACTACACTCTGTTCCAGTCCATTCCACTCCATTCCACTCCACTCCACTCTACTTCACTCAACTCCATTCCATTCTATTCCATTCCACTACACTCCATGCCTTTCCAGTCCACTCCATTCCATTCCATTCCATTCCTCTGCACTACACTACAGTACTCTCCATTCCTGTTCATTCCATTGCAATCCACTGAACTCCACTCCCTTACACTCCTTGCAACTCCGTTCCTATCCCCTCAATTCCACTCCAATCCATTCTACTCCATTCCACTCCACTGAACTCCACTCCAGGCCATTCCTTTCCATTCCACTCCACTCCCATCCATTGAATTCCATTGCACTCTTCTACACTCCACTCCAGTCCGTTCTGCCCCATTCCACTACACTCAACTCCAGTCCACTCCACTCCAATACACTGCTTTCCATTCCACTCCACTCCATTTCATTCCAGTTCCCTCCATTCCATTTCCATCCACTCCACACCACTCCACACCACTCCATTCCATTCCACTCCATTCCATTCTACTCCATTGCACTCCACTCCACTCCATTCCATTCCATTCCTCTCCATTGGAATCCTTTGCACTCCATTCCATATCATTCCATTCCATTCCACTCCGTTCCAACCCATTTCTTTCAATTTCATTCCATTCCATTCCATTCCACTCCACTTCACTCCCTTCCTTTCCACTAGATTACATTCCACTCCATTCCACTCCACTCCACTCCATTCCACTCCATAACATTTCTTTCCATTCCATTCCACTTCACTCCACTCCATTTCACTCCATTCCACTCCATACCACTCCACACCATTCCATTATATTCCATTCAATTCTACTCCATTCCATTCTACTCCATTACACTGCACTGCATTCCGCTCCAATCCCTTCCATTCCTTTCCATTCCATTCCACTCCATTGCATTCCATTCTACTCCACCCCTATCTATTCCATTCCACTCCACTCCATTTCATTCCATTCCACTCCATTCCATTCCATTCCACTCTACTGCATTCCATTACATTCCACTCTACTCCATTCCATTCCACCACATTCCATTCCATTCCATTCAACTCCATTCCACCTCTACTCCACTCCATTCCACTCCACTCCACTCCACTCCATTCCATTGCATTCCATTCCATTAAACTCCATTCCATTCCAATCCACTCCTTTCCAGTCCACACCACTCCATTCCATTCCATTTGTGTCCATTCCATTCCACTCTATTCCATATTACTAAACTCCACTCCATTCCCCTCCACTCCATTTCATTCCATTCCATTCCATTCCATTCCACTCCATTCCATTCCAGTCCAGTCCATTCCAGTTCGCTGCACAACATTCCACTACACTCCATTCTGCTCCACTCCACTGCAATCCATTCCATGTCATTGCATTCCAATCCACTCCATTCCATTCCATTCCACTGCAATCCATTCCATTCGTTTGCACTCCACTCTACTCCACTCAGTTCCTCTCCATTCCATTCCTATCCATTATACACCACTCCGTTGCCTTCCACTCCACTGCACTCCTCTTCATTCCACTCTATTCCACTCCAATCCATTCTATTACGTTCCATTACATTCCACTCCTCTGCTCTACACGCTATTCCATTTCACTCAATTCCACTCTATTCCTCTTCACTTCACTCCATTCCTTGTCATTCCATTTCATTCTACTGCATTCCATTCCATTCCACTCCACTCCATTCCATTCTATTACACTGCTTTCCAGTCCTTTCCACTCCACTCCACTCCATTCCATTCCATTCAATTCCACTCTATTCATTTCCACTCCCCTCTATTCCAGTCCACTCCACTCCATTACACTACGTTCCATTCCGCTCCAATCCATTCCATTCCACCCCACTGCATTCCATCACTTTCCATTCCACTGCATTCCCCTTAATCCACTCAACTTCATTCCATTTCACTCCATTCCACTGCCCTCCACTCCATTCCATTCCATTCTATTCCACTCCAATCCACTCCACTCCATTCCAATCCATTTCACTCCATTAGAGTCCACTGCAGTCCTGTCCTTTTCAATCCGTTGCATTCCACTGCACTCCACTACATTCCATTGCATTCCACATCACTTCCATTCCACTCCACTCCATTCCATTCCATCCTATTTCAGTGCACTGCAGTCCACTTCATCCACTCAACTCAAATCCACTACACTCCATTGCATTCAACTCCGTTCAATTCCATCCAACTCCATTCCATTTCACTCCATTCCAGTCTACTACATTTCATTCCACTCCACTCCACTGCACTACATTCCATACCATTCCATTCCACTCCACTACATTCTATTCCATTCCCCTTCATTCCATTCCCTTCCATTCAACTTTCTACACTCAACTCCACTCCATTCCATTCCATTCCTTTCCACTCAACTCTATTCCATTCCAATCCTTTCCACTCAACTCCACTCCATTCCACTGCATTCCATTTCATTCCATTCGATTCCATTCCATTCCATTCCACTCTTCTCCATTCTACTCCAGTCAAATCCATTCCACTACATTCCATTTCTTTCCATTCAACTCCATTCCTCTCCACTCCACTCAATTCAACTCCAATCCACTCCATTCCATTCCATTCTATTCCACTCCACTCCATTCTAATCGACTCCACTACATTCACCTCCACTCCATTCCATTACATTCGATTCCATTCCCCTCCTTTCCATTCCATTCCAATCCATTCCATTCCACTCCACGCCATTTCACTTCATTCCACGCCACTCCTCTCCATTCAGCTTCATTCCATTCCATTCCACTCCAATCCATTCCACTCCAATCCATTCCATTGCACTCCATTCCAGTCCACTCCACTCCATTCTACTCCACTTCACTCCACTCCATTCCATTCCTTTCCACTCCACTCCATTCCATTGCATTCTACTCCATTCCATGACATTGCTTTCCACTCCACTCCATTCCACACCACTCCATTCCACTCCACTCTATTACAGTCAACTTCATTCCATCAAGTCCATTCCATGATACCAGTCCAATCTCCACTCCACTCCATTCCAATCCATTTCATTCCATTTTGCTCCAATCCACTGCACTCCACTCAAATCCACTCCACTCTATTCCATTCTACTCCATTCTACTCCTTTTCTTTCCACTTTACTCCAATCCACTCAACTCCACTCCATTACACCCCACTCCATTCCATTCCACTTCACTAGATTACACTCCAGTCCACTCCATTCCATTCCATTCCACTCCATTCCATTCCATTCCATTTCACTTCATTCAATTCCATTCCACACCATTCCCGTACATTCCACTCCGTTCCACTGAACTCCACTCAATTATATTCCTCTCCATTCCACTACATTCAATTCCACTCTATTCCACTCGACTCCATTCCATTCCGTTCCAATCCACTCCACTCCAATCCATTCCATTTCATTCTGCTCCATTCAGTTCGATGCCATTCCTCTCCACGCCACTCCAATCCATTCCACTGCACTCCATTCCGTTTCATTTCATTCCATTACACTCCACTCAGTGTCAGTCCACTCCACTCCACTCAGTGTCATTCCACTCCACTCCACTCCATTCCACTCCACTCTACTCCCTTCCAATCCAATCTATTCCATTCCACTCCATTTCTCTGCATTAGATTCCATTCCACTACATTCCAGTCCACAACACTCCTTTCCACTCTACTCCACTCCACTCCACTCCACTCCATTCCTTGCCATTCCATTCCACTCCACTCCATCCTATTCCATTCCCCTTCATTCCATTCGATTCCATTCCACTTCACTGCACTCAAATCCATTCCATTCCATTCCATTCCTTTCCACTCTACTCCATTCCATTCCAATCCTTTCCACTCCACTCCACTCCATTCCACTGTATTCCATTCCACTCTTCACCATTCTACTCCAGTCAAATCCATTCCACTACATTCCATTTCTTTCCATTCAAATCCATTCCTATCCAATCCACTCAATTCAACTGCATTCCACTCCATTCCATTCCATTCTATTTTACTCCACTCCATTCTACTCGACTCTACTACATTCAAATCCACTCCATTCCATTATATTCGATTTCATTCCACTCCATTCCATTCCACTACACTCCATTCCATTCCACTCCACTCCATTTCACTCCATTCCACTCCACTACTCTCCACTCAACTCCATTCCATTCCATTCCAGTCCTCTCCATTCCACTCCACTACTCTCCACTCAACTCCATTCCATTCCATTCCACTCCTCTCCATTCCACTCCACTACTCTCCACTCAACTCCATTCCATTCCATTCCATTCCACTCCTCTCCATTCCACTCCAATCTATTTCATTGCACTCCTTTCCTGTCCACTCCACTCCACTCCACTGCACTCCACTCCATTCTATTCCTTTCCACTCCACTCCATTCCATTGCATTCTACTCCATTCCATGACATTTCTTTCCCCTCCACTCCACTCCACTCCATTCCACTCCACTCTATTACACTCAACTCCATTCCATCAAATCCATTCCATTACACTCCACCAATCTCCACTCCACTCCATTCCAATCCATTTCATTCCATTTCGCTCCAATCCATGGCACTCCTTTAGAATCTACTCCACTCCATTCCATTCTACTCCATTCTACGCCGTTTCTTTCCACTTTACTCCAATCCACTTCACTCCACTCCATTACACCCCACTCCATTCCATTCCACTCCATTAGATTCCACTCCAGTCCACTCCATTCCATTCCATTCCATTTCACTTCATTCAATTCCATTCCACACATTTCCCGTACATTCCACTCCATTAAGCTTAACTCCACTCAATTATATTCCACTCCATTCCACTGCATTCCATTCCACTCTATTCCACTCGACTCCACTCCATTCCGTTAAAATCCACTCCACTCTGATCCATTCCATTTCATTCTGCTCCATTCAGTTCAATGCCATTCCTCTCCATGGCACTCCAATCCATTCCACTGCACTCCATTCCCTTTCATTCCATTCCATTCCACTCCACTCCAGTCCATTCCATTCTATTCCATTCCATTCCATTCCTCTGCATTACATTCCATTCCACTACATTCCGGTCCACAACACTCCTTTCCAATCTACTCTACTCCACTCCACTCCACTCCATTCCATGCCATTCCATTCCACTCCACTCCAGTCTATTCCATTCCCGTTCATTCCATTCCATTCCATTCCATTTCACTCCACTCAAATCCACTCCATTCCATTCCATTCCTTTCCACTCAACTCCATTCCATTCCAATCCTTTCCACTCCACTGCACTCCATTCCACTCCATCCCATTCCAATGCATTCCACCACATTACATTCTCTTCCACTCTTCTCCATTCTACTGCAGTCAAATCCATTCCACTACATTCCATTTGTCTCCATTCAACTCCATTCCTCTCCACTCCACTCAATTCAACTCCAATCCACTCCATCCCATTCCATTCTATTCCACTCCACTCCATTCTACTCGACTCCACTCCATTCAACTCCAATCCATTCCACTCCATTCCATTCCACTCCACTCCACTCCATTCCACTCCACTCCACTCCATTCCACTCCACTCCATTTCACTCCATTCCACGCCACTTCTCTCCACTCAATTCCCTTCCATTCCATTCCACTCCACTTCATTCCACTCCAATCCATTCCATTGCACTCCATTCCAGTCCAATCCACTCCAGTCCAATCCACTGCACTCTACTACATTCTATTCCTTTCCACTCCAATCCTTTCTATTGCATTCCAATCCATTCCATGATATTCCTTTCCACTCCACTACATTCCACTCCACTCCATTCCACTCCTCACTATTACACTCAACTCCATTCCATCAAATCCATTATATGACACCCCACCAATCTCCACTCCACTCCATTCCAATTCTTTTCTTTCAATTTCGCTCCAATCCACTGCACTCCACTCAAATCCACCCCACTCCTTTCCATTCTACTCCGCTTCTTTCTACTTTACTCCAATCCACTCAAGTCCACTCCATTACACCCCACTCCATTCCATTAGATTCAGCTTCAGTCCAATCCATTCCATTACATTCCACTCCATTCCATTCTATTTCACTTCATTCAATTCCATTCCACACCGTTCCCGTACATTCCACACCATTCCACTTAACTCAACTCAATTATATTCCACTCTATTCCACCGCTTTCCTATCCACTCTATTCCACTCGACTCCATTCCATTCCATTCCTAGCCACTCCACTCCAATCCATTCCATTTCAGTCTGCTCCATTCAGTTCGATGCCATTCCTCTCCACGCCACTCCAATCAATTCCACTGCACTCCATTCCCTTTCATTCCATTCCATTACACTCCACTCAGTTTCATTCCACTCCACTCCAGTCCATTCCACTCCACTCCAGTCCATTCCATTCCATTCTATTCCATTCCACTCCATTCTATTCCATTCCACTCCATTCCTCTGCATTAGATTCCATTCCACTACATTCCAATCCGTGATACTCCTTTCCACTCTACTCCACTCCACTCCACTCGACTCCACTCCTTTCCATGCCATTCCATTCCACTCCACTCCATTCTATTACAATCCCCTTCATTCCATTCCGTTCCATTCCACTTCTCTCTACTCAAATCCACTCCATTCCATTCTATTCCTTTCCAATCAACTGCGTTCCATTCCAATCTTTTCCACTCCTCTCCACTCCATTCGACTCCATCCTATTCCATTCCATTCCACTACATTCCACTCTTTCCATTCTACACCAGTCAAATCTATCCCACTACAGTCCATTTCTTTCCGTTCAACTCCATTCCTCTCCACTCCTCTCAATTCAATTCCAGTCCACTCCATTCGACTCCATTCCATTTCACTCCACTCCATTCCATTCCACTCCACTCCATTTCACTGCATTCCACGACACTCCTCTCCACTCAACTCCATTCCATTCCTGTCCACTCCATTCCACTCCACTCCACTGCACTCCACTCCATTCTATTCCTTTCCACTCCACTCCATTCCATTGCATTCTACTCCATTCCATGACTTTCCTTTACACTCCACTCCATTCCACTACACTCCATTCCACTCCACTCTATTACTCTCAACTCCATTCCATCAAATCGGTTCCACGACACTGCACCAATCTCCACTCCACTCCATTCCAATCCATTAAATTCCATTTCACTCCAATCCACGGCACTCCACGCAAATCCACTCCACTCCATGCCATTATACTCCATTCTACTCCGTTTCTTTCCACTTTACTCCAATCCCCTCAACTCCACTCGATTACACCCCACTACATTCCATTCTACTCTATTAGGTTCCACTCCAGTCCACTCCATTCTATTCCATTCCACTCCATTCCATTCCATTCCATTTCACTTCATTCAATTCGATTCCACACCGTTCCCGTACATTCCACTTCATTCCATTTAACTCCACTCAATTATATTCCATTGCATTCCATTCCAAACTATTCCACTCACCTCCTTTCCCTTCCGTCACTATCCACTCCACTCCTATGCATTCCATTTCATTCTGCTCCATTCATTTCGAGGCCATTCCTCTCCACACCACTTCAATCCATTCCACTGTACTCTATTCCCTTTCATTCCATTCCCTTCCACTACATTCAGTTTCGTTCCACTCCACTCTATTCCATTCCACTTCACTCCAGTCCCTTACATTCCATTCCATTCCACTCCATTCTTCTGCATTAGATTCCATTCCACTACATTCCAGTCCGCAACACTCCTTTCCACTCTACTCCACTCCACTCCACTCCACTCTACTCCACTCCACTCCACTCCACTCCACTCCACTCCACTCCACTCCACTCCACACCATTCGCTGCCATTCCATTTCCCTCCACTCCATTCTATTCAATTCCCATTCATTCCATTCTCTTCCATTCCACTTCACTCCACTCAAATCCACTCCATTCCATTCCATTCATTTCCACTTAACTCCATTCCATTCAAATTCTTTCCACTCCAATCCACTCCATTCCACTCCATTCCATTCCACTCCATTCCATTCCATTCCACTCTTCTCCATTCTACTCCAGTCAAATCCATTCCACTATAATCCATTTCTTTCCATTCAACTCCATTCCTCTCCACTCCACTCAATTCAACTCCAGTCCACTCCATTCCATTCCATTCTATGCCACTGCACTCCATTCTACCCGACTCCACTCCATTCAACTCCACTGCATTCCATTACATTAGATTCCATTCCACTGCATTCCATTCCAATCCACTATATTCCACTCCACTCTATTGCACTCCATTGCACGCCACTCCTCTGCACTCAACTCCATTCCATTCCATTCCACTCTACTCCATTCCTCTCCAATCCATTCCATTGCACTCCTTTCCAGTCCACTCCACTCCACTGTACTCCACTCCATTCTATTCCTTTCCACTCAACTCCATTCCATTTCATTCTACTTTATTCCATGACATTCCTTTCCACTCCACTCCATTCCACTCCACTCCATTCCAGTCCACTCTATTACACTCACTCCGCTCCATCAAATCCATTCCATGTCAACCCACAAATCTCCACTTCACTCCATTCCAATCCATTTCATTCCATTTCCCTGCAATCCACTGCACTCCACACAAATCCACTCCACTCCATTCCATTCTACTCCAATCCACTCCGTTTCCTTCCACTTTACTCCAAACCACTCAACTCCACTCCATTACACCCCACTCCATACCATTCCATTCCATTAGATTCAACTCCTGTCTACTCCATTGCATTCCATTCCACTCCATTCCATTCTATTCCATTTCACTTAATTCAATTCCATTCCACACCATTCCCGTACATTCCACTCCATTCCACTTAACTCCACTCAATTATATTCCACTCCATTCCAATGCATTCCATTCCATTCTATTCCACTCAACTCCATTCCATTCTATTCCAATCCACTCCACTCCAATCCTTTCAATTTCATTCTGCTCCATTCAGTTTGTTGCCATTCCTCTGCACGCCACTCCAATCCAATCCACTGCACTCCATTCCCTTTCATTCCATTCCATTACACTCTACTCAGTTTCATTCCACTCCATTCCACTCCATTCCACTCCACTCCAGTCCATTCCATTCTATTCCATTCCACTCCATTACATTCCATTCCACTCCATTCCTCTGCATTAGGTTCCATTCCACTACATTCCGGTCTGCAACACTCCTTTCCAATCTACTCCACTCCTCTTCACTCCACTCCACTCCATTCCATGCCATTCCTTTCCACTCCACTCCATTCTATTCCATTCCCCTTCATTACATTCCGTTCCATTCCACTTGACTCCACACAAATCCACTCCATTCCATTCCATTCCTTTCCACTCCACTCCATTACATTCCAATAATTTCCACTCCATTCCACTCCATTCCACTCCAACCCAATCCAATCCATTCCACTGCATTCCATTCCATTCCACTCTTCTCCATTCTAATCCTGTCAAATCCATTCCACTACATTCCATTTCTCTCCATTCAACTCCATTTCTCTCCACTGCACTCAAATCAGTTCCTGTCCACTCCATTCCATTCCATTCTACTCCACTCCACTCCATTCTACTCGACTCCACTCCATTCATCTTCAATCCATTCCATTACATTCGATTCCATTCCACTCTATTCCATTCCACTCCACTCCATTCCATTCCACTCCACTCCTTTTCCCTCCACTCCATGCCACTCCTCTCCATTCAATTCCATTCCCTTCCATTCCACTCCACTTCATTCCACTTCAATCCATTCCATTGCACTCCATTCCAGTCCAATCCACCCCATTACACTCCACTGCACTACAGTCCATTCTATTCCTCTCCACTCCACTCCTTTCCATTGCATTCTGCTCCATTCCATGACATTCCTCTCCTCTCCACTCCATTCCACTCCACTCAATTCCACTCCTCACTAATACACTCATCGACATTCCATCAAATCCCTTCCATGACACCACAACAATCTCCACTCCACTACTTTCCAATTCTTTTCATTCCTTTTAGATTCAATCCACTACAGTCCCCTCAAAACCACTCCACTCCATTCCAATGAACTTCATTCTAATCCGTTTCTTTCCACTTTACTCCAATCCACTCAAGTTCACTGCAGTACACCCCACTGCATTCCATTCCACTCCATTAGATTCCACTCCAGTCCAATCCATTGCATTCCATTCCATATTCCATACCATTCCATTACACATTATATTCAATTCCACATTCCATTCCATTCCATTCCATTCCACAATCCAATCCATTCCATTCCACTTTCCATTCCATTCCACATTACATTTCACATTAAATACCACTCCATTCCACATTCCATTCTACATTCGATTCCATTCCATTCCACAGTCCATTCAATTCCATTGCACATTCCATTCCATTCCATTTCACATTCCATTCCATTCCATTTCATTCCAGTACACATTCCATTCCATTCCACTCCACATTCCATTCCATTCCACTCCACATTCCATTCCACTCCATTCCACTTTCCATTCCATTCAATTCCACATTCCATTCCATTCTATTTCACATTCCATTCCACATTTCATTCCATTCCATTCCACATTCCATTCCGTTCCATTTCACATTCCATTCCGCGTTACATTCCACATTTCCTTCTATTCCATTCCACATTCCTTTTCACATTCCATTTCATTCCATTTCACATTCCATTCCATTCCACATTTCATTCCAAATTCCATTCCATTCCATTCCAAATTCCATTCCACATACCATTCCACATTCCATTCCATTCCAATGCACATTCCATTCCATTCCACTCCACATTCCATTCCATACCATTCCATTCCATTCCACATTCCATTACACATTCCTTTCCATTCCATTCCACATTACATTCCATATTCCATTCCAATCAATTCCACATTCCATTCTGCATTCCATTCCATTCCATTCCATTCCACATTCCATTCAATTCCATTTCAGATTCCATTACAAACCATTTCACATTCCATTCCATTCCAGTCCACATTCCATTCCATTCCATTCCACATTCCATTCCATTCCATTCCAATCCAGTCCACATTCCATTCAATTTCATTCCTCATTCCATTCCATATTCCATTCCATTCCATTACACAGTCCATTCCATTCCATTCCACACTCCATTCCATTCCATTCCAAATTCCATTCCATTGCATTCCACATTCCATTCCATTCCATTCCACATTCCATTACATTCCATTTCATATTCCATTCCATTCAAGTCCAAATTCAATTCGATTCCATTCCACATTCCATTAAATTCCACATTCCATTCCATTCCATTTCATATTCCTTTCCATTCCAGTCCAAATACCATTCCATTCCATTCCACATTCCATTCCATTCCATTCCACATTCCATTGCATTGCATTCCACATTCCATTCCATATCACATTGCATTCCATTCCATTCCATTACACATTCCATTCCACATTCCATTCCATTCCACATTCGATTACACTTTCCATTGCTTTCCAATTGACATTCCATTCCAGATTCCATTCCACATTCCATTCCATTCCATTCCACATTGCATTCCATTCCATTTCACATTCCATTCCACATTCCATTCCATTCCATTCCGTGTTCCTTTCCATTCCATTTCACATTCCACTCCTTTCTATTCCACATTCCATTCCACTTTCTGTGCCACGTTCCACTCCACGTTCCATTCTACCTACCATTCCACATTCCATTCCATTCCCTTCCACATTCCATCCACATTATATTCAACGTTCCATTCCATTCCATTCTGCATTCCATTCCACATTACTTTACAACTTCCATTCCACGTTCCATTCCACCTTCCATTCCATTCCATTCCACATTACACTCCACATTCGATTCCACGATCTATTCCATTCCATTCCACATTGCATGAAACATTCCATTCCATTGCATTCCACAGACCATTCCATTCCATTCCACTTTCCATTCCACATTCCATTCCATGTTTTATTCCACTTTCCATTACATTCCATTCCAGATTCCATTCCACATTCCGTTCCACTCCATTCCACATTCCATTCCACATTCCATTCCATTCCATTCCACATTCATTTCCACATTGCATTCTGTTCCATTCCACGTTGCATTCTATTCCATTCCACATTCCATTCCACATTTCATTCCATTCCATTCCACTTTCCTTTCGATTCCATTTCACATTCCATTCCATTCCACGTTCCATTCAACGTTCCTTTCCACGTTCCATTCCACTTTCCATTCCAACTTCCATTCCATTCCATTCCACATTCCATTCCATTCCATTCCATATTCCACTCCATTGCATTCCATTCCACATTCCATTCCATTCCATTTCACCTTCCATTCCACATTCCATTCCATTTCATTCCACATTGCATTCCACATTCTATTCCATTCCATTTCACCTTCCATTCCACATTCCATTCCATTTCATTCCACATTGCATTCCACATTGCATTCCATTCCTTTATACATCCATTCCATTCCATTCCATTCCACAATCTTTTCCATTCCCTTCCATTTCACATTCCATTCAATTCCATTCCATATTCTATTCCATCCCATTTCACATTATATTCCATTCCATTCCACATTACATTCAATTCCATTGCACATTGCATTCCACATTCCATTCCATTGTATTCCTTTCCATTCCATATTCCATTGCAATCCATTGCATTCCACATTACATTCCATTCCATTCCACATCCCATTGCATTGCATTCCACATTCCATTGTATTCCATTTCAAATCCCATTCCATTCCATTTAACATCTCATTCCATTTCATTTCACATTCCGTCCCATTCCATTCCACTCCATTTCACATTCCATTCCATTCCACATTCCATTCCATTCCATTCCACTTTCCATTCCATTCCGTTCCATTTCTGATTTTATTCCATTCCATTCCATTTCACATTCCATTCCTCATTCCAATCCATTCCATTTCATATTCCATTCCACATTCTATTCCATTCCATTCGATTCCTTTACAATCCTTTCCAAATTCGATTCCATTCCACTCCATTACATTCAACTTTCCATTCCATTCCATTCCATACCATATTCCACTCAATTCCATTCCACATTCCATTCCTTTCCATTCCACATTCCATTCCACATTTCCATACATTCGTTTCACATTCCATTCCATTCCACATTCCTTTCCATTCCATTCCATTCCACATTCCGTTCCATTCCATCACACATTCCATTACATTGCATTCACAACCCATTCCATTCCATTCCACATTCCATTTCATTCGTTTCCATTCCATTCCTTTCCACATTCCATTGCATTCCGTTCCTTTCCACAATCCACTTCTTTCCATTCCACATTTCATTCCACATATTCCACACATTCCACTTTCCATTCCTTTCCATTCCATTCCACATTAAATTCCATTCCATTCCATTCCATTCCACATTCCACTCCATTCCATTTCAAATTTCATTCCATTTCACTTTCCATTCCATTTCACATTCCATACCATTCCATTATTCATTCCATTCCATTTCATTCCATTCCACACTATATTCCACATTCAATCCCACATTCCTTTCCATTCCGTTCCATTCCACATTCCACTCCATTCCATTTCACGTTCCATTCCGCATTACACTCCATACTCCATTCAATTCCATTCCACCATCCACTTCACTCCCTTCCATTCCACATTAAATTCCATTCCATTTCAAATTCCATTATATTCCATTCCATTCAATTCCATTCCTCATTTCATTCCATTTCATTCCACATTGCATTCCATTCCATTCCATTCCACATTCCATTCCATCCCGTTGCATATTGCATTCCATGTTCCGTTCAACATTCCATTCCACTTTCCATTGCATTCCATTCCACATTTCACTCCATATTTCATTCCATTCCATTCTACCTTTCATTCCACGTTCCATTCCATTTAATTTCACATTCCATTCCATTCTATTTCATATTCCATTCCATTCCACTACACATTCCATTCCACATTCCATTCCACATTCCAAAGAGTTCCATTACACATTCAATTCCACATTTCCTTCTATTCCATTCCACATTCCATTCAATTCCATTTCACATTCCATTCCATTCCAAATTCCATTCCACATTCCATTCCTCATTCCATTCATTTCCATTTCACATTCCATTCCATTCCAAATTCCATTCCACATTCCATTCCACATTCCATTCCATTCCATTCCACAATGCATTCCATTCCACTCCACATTCCATTCCATAGCATTCCATTCCATTCCACGTTCCATTCCACATTCCATTCCATTCCGTTCCTTTCCACAATCCATTCCATTCCATTCCACATTCCATTCCATTCCATACCACATTGAATTCAATTCCATTCCCCATTCCATTCCATTCCATTCCACATTCCATTCCATTCCGTTTCATATTCCATTGCATTCCATTCCATTCCAGTGCAAATTTTATTCCATACCATTCCACATTCCATTCCATTCCATTCCCCATTACATTCCATTCCATTCCACAGTGCATTCCATTCAATTCCATTCCACATTGCCTTTCATTCCATTCCATTCCATTCCACATTCCATTCCGCATTTCTTTCCATTAAACATTTGATTACACTATCCATTCCTTTCCATTTCACATTCCATTGCAGATTCCATTCCACATTCCATTCCATTCCAGTCCACATTCCATTCCACATTGCGTTCTATTCCATTCAACTTTCCATTATTCATTCCATTCCATACCATTCCACGTTCCTTTCCATGCCATTTCACATTCCATTCCATTTTATTCCTCATTCCATTCCACTTTCCTTTCCACGTTCCATTCCACGATCCCTTACATTCCATTCAACATTGCATTAAACCTTCCATTCCATTGCATTCCACATTCCATTCCATTCCATTCCATGTTCCATTCCACATTCCATTCCACATTCTATTCCACTATCCATTCCATTCCATACAACATTCCTTTCCACATTCCATTCCATTCCATTCCACATTCCATTCCACATTCCATTCCATTCCATTCCACATTCCATTCCACATTCCATTCCATTCCATTACACATTCCTTTCCATATTGCATTCCATTCCGTTCCACGTTGCTTTCCATTCCATTCAACATTCCATTCCATTCCATTCAACGTTCCATTCGATTCCATTTCACATTCTATTCCATTCCATTCCACGTTCCATTCCACGTTCCTTTCCACGTTCCTTTCCACGTTCCGTTCCACGTTCCATTCCTCCTTTTATTCCATTCCGTTCCACATTTCATTCCACATTCCTTTCCATTCCATTCCACATTCCATTCCATTCCATTCCATTCCATTCCTCATTCCATTCCATTCCATTCCATTCCACGTTCCATTCCACATTCCATTTCCTTCCATTCCACATTCCATTCCATTCCATGCCTCATTCCATTCCATTCCATTCCATTCCACGTTCCATTCCACATTCCATTCCATTCCATTCCACATTCCATTCCATTCCATTCCACATTCCATTCCATTCCATTCCACATTCGATTCCATGATCCATTTTATTCCATTAAACATTGAATTCCTTTCAATTCCACATTCCATTCAATTCCATTCCACATTTCACTCCATTCCATTCAACACCACATTCCATTCCATTCAATTCCATATTCCATTCCATTCCTTTCCACATTGCTTTCCATTCCATTCCATTCCACTTTCCATTCCGTTCAATTCCTCATCCCATTCTTTCCATTCCACATTCCATTCCACATTCCATTTCCTTGCATTCCACATTCCATTCCATTCCATTCCACTTCGAATTTCATTCCTTTCCATTCCATTCCACATTCAATTCCATTCCATTCTACGTTGCATTCCATTCCATTCCACTTTCCATTCCATTCCATTCCGTACCATTCCACATTCCATTCCACAATCCATTCTTTCCATTCCACATTCGATTCCAATCCATTCCTCATTCCATTCTTTCCATTCCACATTCCATTCCACATACCATTCCATTCCACATTCCATTGCATGAAATTCCGTATTACAATCCAATCCATTCCATTCCATTCCATATTCCATTCCCTTCTATTGCACATTCCATTCCGTTCCATTCCACGTTCCATTCCATTCCACTCCACATTCCATTCCTTTCCATTCCATACCATTCCACATTCCATTCCACATTGCATTCTTTCCATTCCACATTCCATTCCACATGCTAGTCCATTCCACATTCCTTTGCATTAAATTCCACATTTCAATCCATTCCATTCCATTCCATTCCACATTCCATTCCCTTCTATTCCACATTCCATTCCATTCCATTCCACATCCCATTCCATTCCAATCCATTCCACATTACATTCCATTCCATTCCACATTCCATTCCATTCCATTCCACATTCCATTCCACATTCCATTTCACATTCCATTGCACCTTCCATTGCATTCCATTCCACAATCCATTCCATTCCTTTCCACTTCCCATTCCATTGAATTCCACATTCCATTCCATTGCCTTACATTCCATTCCAAATACCATTCCATACCATTCTGCATTCCATTCCATTCCACATTCGATTCCATTCCATTCCACATTCCATTCTATTCCATTCCACATTACCTTCCATTCCATTCCTTTTCATTCCATATTCCACACCGTTTCATTCCATTCCACATTGAATTCCTTTCCATTCCACATACCATTCCATTGCAATCCACTTTGCATTCCTTTCCATTCCACATTCCTTTCAATTCCATTCCCCAATCCACTCCATTTCATTCCTTTCCATTCCACATTCCATTCCGCCTTCTATTACCTTGCATTCCACATTCCATTGCATTCCATTCCACATTCCATTCCACTTTCCATTCCAACTTCCATTCCATGATCCATTCCATTTCATTCCTTTCCACATTCCATACCATTCCGTTCCAATCCTTTCCGGATTCCATTCCATTCCAATCCACATTCTGTTCCACATTCCATTCCATCCCATTACACATTCCATTCCATTCCATTCCATTCCAGATTCTATTCCTTTCCATTCCACTTTCCATTCCACGTTCCATTCCACTTTCAATTCCAAGTTCCTTTGCACATTCCATTACACATTCCCTTCCACATTCCATTCCGTTCCATTCCACATTCCATTCCACATTCCATACCACATTCCTTTCTATTCCACTGCACATTCCATTGCTTTACATTACTCGTACCATTCCATTACATTTCACGTTCCATTCCACTTACCATTGGAGTTTCCATTCCACTTTCCATTCCACGTTCCATTCCACTCCATTCCTCTTTCCATTCCATTCCTTTGCACGTTCCATTTCATTCCATTCCACGTTCCATTCCATATTACGTTTCACATTCCATTCCACCTTCCATTCCATTACAACCCACATTCAATTTCACATTCCATTCCACCTTCCATTCCATTCCATTCTTTCCAATCCACATTCCGTTCCAGTAAATTCCACTTCCCATTCCATTCAAGTCCTCATTCCATTCCATTCCATTCCATATTCCATTCCATTCCATTCCACATTCCATTCCAATCCATTCCATTCCACGTTCCATTCTATTCCATTCCATTCCACATTCCATCGCATTCCACTCCATTCCACATTCCATTCCACATTCCATTGAATTCCGTTCCATTCCATTCCACATTCCATTGAATTCTGTTCCATTCCTTTCCACATTCCATTCCACGTTCCATTCCCTTCCATTCCGATTTCCATCCCATTCCAATCCATTCCTTTCCTGTTTCCTTTCCATTCTGTTACAAATTCTATTCCACATTCCATTCCATTCCATTCCACATTCCATTCCATTCCTTTCCACCTTTCATTCCATTCCATTCCATTCTACTTTCCATTCCACGTTCCATTCCACATTCCATTCCATGTTCCATTCCTTTCAATTCCACGTTCCATTCCACATTTTATTCCACGTTCCTTTCCAAGTTCCATTCCAAGTTCCATTACAAGTTCCATTCCACGTTCCATTCCATTACATTCCACGTTGCGTTCCACAATACATTCCACTTTCCAGTCCACATTCCATTCCACATTCCATTCCACATTCGATTCCGTTCCATTCCACATTACATTCCATATTCCATTCCTCATTCCATTCCGCATTCCATTCGATTCCATTCCACATTCCATTCCACATTGCTTTACAAAACAGTCCGCATTATAATCGACATTCCATTCCATTCCATTCCACATTCCATTGCATTCCAGTCCACTTTCCATTCCACGATCAATTCTATTGCATTCCACCTTCCATTCCACATTCCATTATAGAATCGATTCCACATTCCGTCCATTCAATTTCCCATTCCATTCCACATTGCATTCCCTTCCAGTCCACATTCCATTCCATATTCAATTCCATTCCATTCCACATTCCATTCAATTCCATTCCACATTCCATTACATTCCATCTCTCATTCCATTCCCATTCCATCCCTCATTCCATTCCATTCCATTCCACATTCCATTCCGTCCAATTCCACATTCCATTCCACATTCCATTCCACATTCCATTCAGTTCCATTCCACAATCAATTCCACATTTCATTCCTCATTCCATTCCGCATTCCATTCGATTCCATTCCACATTCCATTCCACATTGCATACCATTACAGTCCACATTCTAATCGACATTCCATTCCATTCCTTTCCACATTCCATTGCATTCCAGTCTACTTTTCTTTCCACTTTCCATTCCACGATCTATTCTGTTGCATTCCACCTTCCATTCCACATTCCATTATAGAATCGATTCCACATTCCATTCCCTTCCATTTCACATTCCATTCCACATTGCTTTCCATTCCAGTCCACATTCCATTCCACATTCAATTCCATTCCATTCCAAATTCCATTCAATTCCATTCATTTCCACATTGCATTCCGTTTCAATCCACATTTCATTCCATTCCTTTCCACTTTTGATGCCACATTCCATTCCATTCCATTCCACATTATATTCCACTTTCCATTCTACGTTCGATTCCACGATCCATTCTACGTTCCATTACATTCCATTCCACATTCCATTGCACATTCCATTCCATTCCATTCCACATTCTAGTCCACATTCCATTCCACGTTCTATTCCATTCCACGTTCCATTCCATGTTCCATTCCTTTCCATTCCACATTTCATTCCACATTATATTCCATTCCATTCAATTCCATTCCACATTCTATTCCACGTTCCATTCCATATTGCATTCCACACTCCATTCCATTCCATTCAATTCTACATTCCGTTCCACATTCCATTCCATTTCATTCCACTTTCCATTCCGTTCCATTACATGTTCCATTGCACGTTCCATTCTACTTTCCATTACTTTCCATTCCACCTTCCATTCCACATTACATTCCTTTCCACGTTCCTTTCCACATTCCATTCCACATTCCATTCCAAATTCCAATGCATTCCATTCCACATTCCATTCCATTCCATTTCACTTTCCATTCCATTCCTTTTCACATTCAATTCCATTCCACATTCCATTCCAAATTCCATTCCATTCCATTCCACATTCCATGCCACAATCCATTCCCCATTGCATTGCATTCCATTCCACATTCCTTTCCACATTCCATTCCATTCCATTCCACATTCCGTTCCACGTTCCATTACTTTCTATTTCACCTTCCATTCCATGTTCAATTCCACAATCCATTCCATTCCTTTCCACGTTCCATTACACGTTCCACTACACATTTCATTCCATTTCCCATTAACTTTCCATTCCACATTCCATTATGTTCCATTCCACATTGGATTCCACATTGCATTCCACATTGCATTCTATTCCAGTCCGCATTTCATTACACATTCCTTTGCATTCCCTTTAAAAATTCCATTCCGTTCCATTCCACATTCCATTGTAGATTCCATTCCATTCCATTCCATATTCCATTTCACACTCCTTTCCATTCCACGTTCCATTCCGCGTTCCGTTCCTCATTCAATTCCACATTCCACTCCACTTTCCATTCCATTCCCTTCCATTCCATTCCACATTCCCTTCCAGATTCCATTCCATAGTATTCCACATTCACTTCCGCTTTCCATTCCTCATTCCTTACCATTCCGTTATATTCCATTCCGGATTCCATTCCATTCCATTCCAGATTCTATTCCACATTCCATTCCATTCCATTTCACATTCCATTCTACATTCCATTGCATTCCATAACTCATTCTATTCCTTTCCGTTCCATATTCCATTCCTTTACATTCCACATTCCATTCCACATTCCATTCCACGTTCCATTCCACGATCCATTCCACGTTCCATTCCACATTCCATTCAACCTTCCATTCCATTCCATTCCACGTTCAATTCCACTTTCCATTCCACATTCCATTCCGTGATCCATTCCACATTCCATTCCATTGCATTCCACATTGCATTCCACTTTCCATCTCATTTCACACTGCATTCCACAATCCTTTACACATTCCATTCCATTCCATCCCACATTCCATTCCACATTCCAATCCATTCCATTCCACGTTCCATTCCACGTTCCATTCCACATTCCATTCCGTTCCATTCCACATGGCTTTCCACATTTCATTCCATATTCCATACCATTCCATTGCACATTACGTTCCACAATCAATTCCATTCAGGTCTCCATTCAATTCCACTTTCCTTTCCACGTTCCATTCCACATTCTATTCCACATTTCTTTCCATTCCATTCCACATTGCATTCCACATTCCATTACACTTTACATACCATTGCATTGCACTTTCCATTTCACAATCCATTCGATTCATTTCCACATTCATTTTCACGTTGCGCTCCGCATTCAATTCCACTTCCCATTCCAGATTCTATTTCACTTTCCATTCTATTCCATTACATTTCATTCCACATTCCGATCCATTCCATTCCACATTCCATACAATTCCACTCCACATTCCATTCCATTCAATTCCACATTCCATTCCACATTGCATTCCACATTCCATGCCATTCCACATTTCATTCCACATTCCATTCTTTCCATTCCACATTTCATTCCATGTTCTATTCCATGTTCCATTCCATTCCATTCGACATTCCATTCCATTCCATTCCACATTCCATTCCATTCAATTCCGCATTATATTAGAGTCCATTCCATTCCATTCCACATTCCATTCCATTCCATTCCATTCCACATTCCAATCCATTACATTCCATTCCACATTCCATACCATTGAATTCCACATTAAATTCCATTCTATTTCACATTCCATTCCACGTTCCATTCCACGTTGCATTCCACGTTCTATTCCACGTTCCATTCCTCATTTCATTCCTTTCCATTGCACGTTCCATTTCATTCCTTTACACATCCCGTTCCATTCCATTCCACATTTCAATAATCGTTGCCTTCCATTCCATTGCATGTTGCATTCCACATTCCATTCCACATTCCATTCTATTCCATTCCACATTCCATTCCACATTCCATTCCACCTTCCATTCCACAATCCATTCCACATTCCATTACATTCCATTCCAGATACCATTCCATATTCCATTGAAAATTCCATTCCACATTCCCTTCCATTCCATTCCAGTCCATATTCCATTCCACATAGTGTTCCATTCCAGTACACATTCCATTCCACATTCCATTCCATTCTGTTTAAACATTTCATTCCATTAAACATTACATTCCATTCCACATTTAATTCTATTCCATTCAACATTACATTCCACATAGTGTTCCATTCCACTAAACATTCCATTCCACATTCCATTCCATTCCATTTAAACATTCCGTTCCATTCCACATTCCATTAAATTCTACATTCCATTCCATTACATTCCACATTCCATTCCATTCCATTCCGTCTTCCGTTCTACGCCCCAATCCACATTCCTTTGCACATTCCATTCCTCATTGCATTCCATTCCATTCCACATTCCATTCCAAATTGCATTTCATTGCATTCCACATTTCATTCCACATTCCATTATGTTGCATTCCACATTCCTTTCCACGTTCCTTTGCATTCCACATTCCTTTCCATTCCATTGCAAATTGAAGTGCACCTTCCTTTCCATTCCATTCCCCACTCCATTCCACATTCGATTCCATTACTTTCTACCTTCCATTCCACCTTCCTTTCCACATTCCATTCCACATTGCATTCCACAATCTATTCCATTCCATTCCACTGTCCATTCTACATTGCATTTCACATTCCATTCCACATTCCATTCTACTTTCCATTCCATTCCACATTCCATTCAACATTCCATTCTACACTCCATTCCACACTGCATTCCATACCATTCCATATTCCATTCCACATTCTGTTCCATTCCATTCCACGTTCCATTCCACATTCCATTCCTCATTCAGTTGTACATTCCATTCCACATTCCATTCCATTCCATTCCAGTTTACAATCCGCGTTCATTTCCGCTTTCCTTTCCATTCCAATCCACGTTACATTCCACATTCCATTGCATTCCATTACAATTTCGTTTCCACATTCCATTCCGTATTCCATTCCACTCCATTCCACATTCCATACTTTCCATACCATTTCATTCCACAATCCATTCCATTACATTCCACTTTTGATTCCACATTCCATTGCACATTCCATACTGTTCCATTCCACATACCATTCCATTCCATTCCACATTCCATTCCCCATTCCATTCCACATTCCATTCCGTTCTATTCCAGATTCCATTGCATTCCATTCCAGATTCCTTTCCACATTCCAATACATTCTATTCCACATTCCATTCCATTCAATTGCAGATTTCATTCCACATTCTATTCAACAATCCATTTCACATTCCTTTCCATTCCATTCCACATTCCATTCCTTTCCATTCCACTTTCCATTCCATTCCATTCCATATTCCATTACACGTTCCATCCCATTACATTCCAGGTTCCATTCCGCATTCCATTCCACTTCGCATTCCACATTCCATTCCGTTCCATTCCATATTCAATTCCACATTCCATTCCAGAATCCATTGCGTTCCATTCCACATTCTATTTCACATTCCATTCCATATTGCATTCCACTTTCCATTCCACATTCCATTGCATTGCATTCCACATTTCATTCCACATTCTATTCCATTCCATTCCACATTGCATTCCATTCTAGTCCAGATCCCATTCCACTTTCCATTCCATTCCTTTCCACATTCCTTTCCATTTCCTTACATGTTCAATTCCACATTTCATTCCACATCCAATTCCATTCCATTCCATATTCCATTCCACATTCCATTCCTCATTCCATTCCATTCCACATTCCATTCCACATTCCATTCCGCAGTCCATTCCACATTCCATTCCAAATTACATTCCACGTTCCATTCTCATTCCATTGCGTTTCTTTACACATTCTATTCCACAATCCGTTGCATTCCAATTCACATGCCATTCCACATTCCTTTCCATTCCATTCCATTCCATTCCACATTCCATTCCACATTCTATTCCACCTTCCATTCCAATGTCCGTTAAATTCCATTCTACATTCCATTCTATTCCATTTCACAATTCATTCCACTCCAATCCACATTTCATTCAACGTTTCATTCCATTCCATTGCACATTCCATTCCACATTCCATTCCACATTCCATTGCATTCCTTTCCACATTCCATTCCGTTCCATTCCTTTCAATTCCACGTACCATTCCACATTTCATTCCATTCCATTCCACGTTCCATTCCACTTTCCATTCCATTCCATTCCACGTTCCATTCCATATTACATTGCATTCCTTTCCAGGTTCTATTCCACACTCCATTCCACATTCCATTCCACATTCTATTCCGTTCTATTCCACATTCCATTCCAGAACCCATTCTACATTTCAATCCACTTTCCATTCCACATTCCATTCCATTCCATTACAAGTTCCATTCTACATACCATTCCACTTTCCATTAAATTCCATTCCACGTTGCATTCCACTTTCCATTCCATTCCATTCCACGTTCCATTCCATATTACATTGCATTCCATTCCAGGCTCTATTCTACACTCCTTTCCACATTCCATTTCAGAATCTATTCTGTTCTATTCCACGTTCCATTCCACAACCCATTCTACATTGCAATCAACTTTCCATTCAACATTCCATTAAATTCCCTGCCACATTCCGTTCCACATTCCATTCCATTCCATTCCGCACTCCGTTCCACATCCCATTCCACATTCCATTCCATTCCACATTCCATTCCACATTCCATTCCACTTTCCATTCCACGTTCCATTCGATTTCATTCCATGTTCGATTCCACATTCCGTTCCATTCCATTAATCTTTCCATTCCACATTCCATTGCACATTCCATTCCGCATTCCATTCCGTTCCATTCCACATTCCATTCCATATTCCATTGTATTCCGTTCCACATTCGTTTCTATTACACTCCACATTTCATTTCACATTACCTTTCATTCCATTCCGCATTCTATTCCAAGTTCCATTCCATTCAATTCCACGTTCCATTCCACGTTTCATTCCACTTTCCATTCCACATTCCATTCCTTACCATTCCGCATTCCATTCCACATTCCATTCCACATTCGAATCCATTCCATACCACATTCAATTCCACATTCCATTCCTTTCCATTCCACAGTCCGTTCTCATTCCAATGCATTACATTCCACATTCCATTCCACCTTCCGTTCCATTCCATTTCACATTTCATACCACTTTACATTCCATTGCATTCCACATTCCATTCCACATTACACTCCACTTTCCATTCCATGTTCCATTCCACCTTCCATTCCACGTTCAATTCCATTTTATTCCATGTTCCATTCCCTTCCATTTGACGTTCGTTTTCATTCCAATCCACTTTCCATTCCACATTCCATTTCTCATTCGGCTCAACTTTCTATTTCGCTTTAAATTCCATTCCATTCCATTCCATTACACATTCTATTCCGTTTCATTCCACATTCCATGCTATTCCATTCCACATTCCTTTCCAAATTCCATTCCACATTCCATACCACTCCATTCTATTCCACATTCCAATCCATTCCATTGCACAATCCATTCCACATTCCATTCCACATTCCATTCCAAGTTCCATTCCATTGCTTTCCACCTTCCAATCAATTTCTTTCCTCATTCCATTGCATTGAATTGCACATTCCATTGCATTCTATTTCATTCCATTTCACATTCCATTCCATACCTTTCCATTCCACAATCCATTCCCTTCCAAGTTCCATTCCATTGCTTTCCACATTCCAAGCCATTCCTTTCCTCATTCCATTGCATTGAATTGCACATTCCATTCCATTCCATTCCATTACATTCCATTCCACATTCCATTCCATACCTTTCCATTCCACAATCCATTCCATTCCTTTACACATTCCATTCCTTTCCATTCCATTTCAGTGTCCATTCCATTACATTCCAAATTCCTTTGCAGATTCCATTCCACATTGAACACCATTCCATTTCACATTCCATTCCTTTCCGTTCCAAACCATTCCATTCCACATTCCATTTCATTTGATTCTACATTCCATTCCATTCCATTCCAGAATCCATTCCATTCTATTCCACAGTCGATTCCACTCCATTCCTCTCCACTTTCCATTCCACATTCCATTCCACTTTCCATTCCACTTTCCTTTACTCGTTCCACTTCACGTTTCATTCCACATTGCATTCCATGTTCCACTCCATTGCATTCCATGTTCCTTTCCTCATTCCATTCATCCTTCCATTCCATTCCATTTCACATTCCATTCCATTGCCTTCCACATTCCATTCCACGTTCCTAACCATTCCATTCTATTACAAACCACATTCCACTCCATTCTATTCCTTTCCATTCCTCATTCCATATCACAATACATTGGATTACATTCGAAGTTCCATTTAATTAAATTACACATGCAACTCCATTCTATTTCATTGCGTTCCACATTCCATTTCACATTCCATTCCATTCAATTACACGTGCAATTCCATTCTGTTTCATTCCATACCTCATTCCATTTCACATTCCATTCCATTCCATTCCACGTTCCATTCCAATCCATTCTACGTTCCATTCCACATTCCGATCCATTCAATTCCACAGTCCATTCAATATTCCGTTCCATTCCATTCAACTTTCCATTCACTTCCGTTCCATTCCATGTTCCATTCCATTCCATTTCACATTCCATTCCTTTCCATGCCAAATTCCATTCCATTCCACATTCGATTCCATTCCATTCCACATTCCATTCCATTCCACTCTCCATTCCATTCCATTCCACATTCCATTCCACATTCCTTTCCATTCCATTCCACATTTCGTTCCATTCCATTCCATTCCAGTTTCCATCCCACATTCAATTCGATTCCATTCATTCCATTCACTTCCATTCCACATTGCATTCCATTCCATTCCACATTCCATTCCATATTGCCTACCATTCCGTTGAAAATTCCATTCCACTTTCCATTCCCATTCATTCAATTCCACATTCCATTCCATTCCATTCCTCCATTCTACATTCCAATCCATTCCATTCCACATTCTTTTCTATTCTGTTCCACATTCCATTCCATTCCATTCCACATTCCTTTGCAAATTCCATTCCTTTCCGTTCCACATTGCATTGCAAATTCCATTCAATTACATTTGACATTCCATTCCAAATTCCATTGCATTCCATTCCACATTCCATTGCATATTCCATTCCATTCCATTCCACATTCCTTTCCATTTCAATCCACATTCCATTCCATTCCGTTCCACATTGCATTCCATTCCTTTCCACTTTCCATTCCACGTTTCTTTCCACGTTCTAATCCATGTTCCATTTCAGTCCATTCCACCATCCATTCCACGTTCCATTCCACTTTTCTTTCCACCTTCCATTCCATGTTCCATTCCACATTCCTTTCCACGTTCCATTCCACGTTCCATTCCACATTCCTTTCTCACTTCCATTCAAGTTCCCTTTCCATATTTCATTCCAATTCATTCCACTTTCCATTCCATTCCTTTCCACATTTCATTCCATTCCATTCCAATCCACATTCCATTCCACATTCCATTAAACGTTCCATTCCATATTTCATTCCATTTCATTCTACATTCCATTCCATTCCATTAAACATTCCACTCCATATTCCATTCCACATTCCATTCTATTCCATTCCATATTCCATTCCATTCCATTCCACATTCCATTCCATTCCATTCCACATTCCATTCCATTCCATTCCACATTCCATTCCATTCAATTCCACACTCCATTCCAGACAATTCCAAACCTTTCCATTCCTTTCCACATTAAATTCCTTTCCATTCCACTGTCAGTTACACATTCCCTTCCATTCCATTCGACATTCCATTTGTTTCCATTCCATTCCGTTCCACATTCAATTTCATTCCGTTTCATTCCACATTCAATTCCATTCCATGCCATTCGTTTCCACATTGCATTCCTTTCCATTCCTTTCCACATTCCATTCAAATCCATTCCATTCCACATTCCATTCCATTCTACATTCTATTTCACATTCCATTCCATTATATTCGACGTTCCATTCCGCATTCAATTCCATTCCATTCCACATTCCATTCCATTCCATTCCATTCCAGTCCACATTCAATTCCAATCCCTTCCATTACAGTTTCAATTCCATTTCATTACACATTCCATTCCACATTCCATTCCATTACTTTCCACGTTCCATTCCACATTCCATTCCATTCCATTCCGCTTTCCATTCGACATTCCATCTCATTCTTTCCAAATTCCATTCCATTCCATTCCACATTCCATTACATTCTATTCCACATTCCATTTCTTTCCATTACAATTTTCATTCAATTACATTCCTTTCAATATTCCATTCCATTACATTCCACATTCCATTCCATTCCATTTCTTTCAACTTTCCATTCTGTTCCATTCCACATTCCATTCCATTCCATTCCACATTCAATTCCACATTCTTTTCTATTCCATTCCACGTTACATTCCACATACCATTCCACTTTCCATTCCACATTCCACTCCATTACTTTTTACATTCCATTCCATTCCATTCTAAATTCCATTTAACGTTCCATTGCTCTCCATTCAACTATCCATTGCATTCAACGTTCCATTCCATTCCATTTCATTTTCCATTCCATTCCATTCCACTTTCCATTCCATTCCACGTTCCATTCCATTCCATACCAGGTTCCCTTCCACGTTCCATTCCTCCTTCCAATCCACATTCCATTCCGTTCCACATTCCATTCCGCATTCCATTCCACATTCCATCCCACATTCCATTCCATTCCTTTCCACATTCCATTCCACATTCCATACCATTCAATTCCGCTTTCCATTCCATTTTCCAATTCACTCCATTACACGTCCCATTCCATTACACTTTCCATTCCATACCATTCCGCGTTCCATTCCATTCCATTCCACTTTCCATTCCATTACTTTCCACTTTCCATTCCAAGTTCCATTCTACTTTCCATTCCACATTTCATTCCATTCCATTCCACATTACTTTCCATTCCATTCCATTCCATTCCATTCCACTTTGCATTCCATTCCAAATTCCGTTCCAGATTCCATTGCACATTATATTCCATTCCGTTCCATTCCATTCCACAATACATTCCATTCCATTCCACAATTCATTCCATTCCATTCCATTCCATATTCCATTCCATTCCATTCCATTCCATTCCATTGCATATTCCATTCCTTTCCACATTCCATCCCATTCCTTTCCACATTCCAGTCCATTCCTTTCCATTCCACTCCGTTCTATTGCAAATTGCATTACAGCTTCAGTTCCACATTCCATTCCACATTCCTTTCCATCTCATTTCATTCCACATTCCATTCCACAATCCGTTCCATTCCATTCTATTTCAGTCCACATTCCATTTCATTCCACTCCATTCCGCATCCCTTTCCATTCCATTCCACGTTCCATTCCACATTCCATTCCATTCCATTCCACATTCCATTCAATTCCACATTCATTTCCACATTCCATTCCACATTCCATTCCACGTTCCGTTCCACTTTCCGTTCCATTTCATTAAACATTGCATTCCACATTCTGTTCTATTCCATTCCATTCATTTCCACTTTCCCTTCCATTCCATTCTGCATTGCGTTCCATTCCATTCCATTCCACTTTCCATTGCATTCCACATTCCATTCCATTCCACATAGCATTCCATTCCATTCTATTCCATATTCTATTCCACATACCATTCCATTCCATTCTATTCCACGTTCTATTCCACATTCCGTTTCACATTCCATTCCATTGCATTTCACATTCCATTCCATTCCGTTCCACGTTCCATTCCATTAAATTCCACTTTCCATTCCCTTCCATTCCGCGTTCCATTCCACGTTCCATTCCACTTTCCATTCCACGTTCCATTCCATTCCATTCTACGTTCCTTTCCTCTTTCCATTCCACGTTCCACTCCACTCTATTCTACATTCGATAACTCATTCTATTCCACGATCAATTCCACGTTTCATTCCATGTTCCGTTCCACATTCCATTGCATTGCATTCCACGCTCCATTCCTCATTCCATTCCACTTTCCTTTCCATTCCATTCCACTTTCCATTTCACATTCCATTTCACATTCCATTGCATTCCATTCCACATTCCATTCCATTGCACTCCATATTCCATTCCACATTCCATTCCATTCCATTCCACATTCCATTCCATATTCCATTACACACTCCGCTCCATTCCTTTCCACATTCCATTCCAATTTCCGTTCCACATTCCATTCCATTCCATTCCACATTCCATTCCATTCCTTTCCATTTCCCATTCCACATTCCATTCCATTCCATTCCACTTCCCATTCCACGTTACATTCCATTGCATTCCAAATTCCTTTCCATTCTATTCCATTCCATTCCTCATACCATAACACCTCACATTCCATTCCATTCCACCTTCCGTTCCCTTCGATTCCACGTTCCATTCCATTCAATTCCACATTCCTTTCTACATACCATTCTATTCATTTCCACATTCCATTCCATATTTCATTCCGTTCCATTCCACATTCCATTCCATTCCATTCCTTTCCATTCCAATCCATTGCATTCCACATTCCATTCCTGTCCATTACGTTTGACATTCCATTCCATTCCATTCCACATACCATTCCATTCCATTACACATTCCATTCCCTTCCACGTTCCATTTGACATTACATTCCACTCCGTTCCACCTTCAATTCCACTCCATTCCACGTTGCATTATATTTCCATTTCACCTTCCATTCTATTTCCACTTCACATTCCATTCCCCTCCACATTCCATTCCACATTCCATTCCCTTCCATTCCATTCCATTCCACTTTCCATTTCATTCCATTCGTTTCCATTCCACATTCCATTCCATACCACTTTCCATCCCAAGTTCAATTCCAAATTCCCTTCCATATTGCATTCCATACCTTTCCATTCCACATTGCATTTCTTTCCATTCAATTCCACGTTGCATTCAACATTCCATTCCTTTCCATTCCATTTCATTCCACATCCCATTCCGTTCCATTCCTTTCCACATTCCATTCCATTCACTTCCACATTGCATTCAAGTCCATTCCACATTCCATTCCACATTGCATTCCATGCCATTTCACCTTCCATTGCACATTCCATTCAACATTCCATTGCAATACATTCCACATTAAATTCCTCATTTTATTCTCTTCCATTCCACGTTCCATTCTACATTCCATTACACTTTCTGTTCCAATCCATTGCATTCCATTCCATTCCACATTCCATTCCACGTTCCATCCCACATTCCCTTCCATTCCATTTCACATTGCATTCCATTATATTCCACTTTCCATTCCATTCCATTCCGTACCATTCCACATTCGACTCCTTTCCATTCCAATGCTTTCCACATTCCGCTGCTCTTTCCATTCCACATTCCATTCTATTTTATTCAATTCCACATTCCATTCCATTCCATTCCGTTTCATGCCACATTCCATTCCATTCCATTACACATTCCATTCCTCATTCCATTCCATTCCATTCCACGTTCCATTCCACTTTCCATTCTCTTCCATTCCACATTCCATTCCAATCCACTCCACATTCCATTCCATATTAAATTCCATTCTCTTCCACGTTCCATTAGACATTGCTTTCGGTATTCCATTCCATTTAATTCTATTTCATTACACCTTCCATTCCACATTCCATTCCACTTTACATTTAGTTCCAAGACATTCCATTCCACCTCCCATTGCGCATTCCATTCCACATTCCATTGTGCTCCAATCTATTCCATTACTAGATCCATTCCACTTTCCATTCCTCATTCCATTCCATTCCATTCCACATTCCATTGCATTCTATTCCACATTTAATTCCATTCCATTCCATTCCACATCAATTTCCATTCCATTCCACCTTCCATTCCACTCCAATCCATTTCATATTCCATTCCACATTCCATTACATTCAATTCCACATTCCATTCCATTCCACATTCCATTCCATTCCATTCCACATTCCATTCCATTCCATTCTACATTCCATTCCATTCCGTTCCACATTCCATTCCATTCCATTCCACATTCCATTGCCTTCCATTCCACATTCCATTTCATTCCACAATCCATTCCCCATTCAATTCTCTTCCACTCCACATTCCATTCCTTTCCATTCCCTTTCATTCCACATTCCATTCCATTCCAGTCCACATTTCATTTCATTCCATTCCATTCAACATTCCTTTCCATTCCATTCCAACTTCGATTGCATTAAAATCCATTCCATATTCCATTCCGCATTCCATTCCATTCCATTCCACATTCCCTTGCATTCCATTCCATTCCATGTTAATTTCCATTCCATTCCACATTCCATTCCCTTCCATTCCACATTCCACTCCCTTCCATTCCATTCCATTCCACTTTCCTTCCATTCCACTCGTTTCCATTCCACATTCCATTCCATACCACATTCCATTCCAAATTCCATTCCAAATTCCACTCCGTGTTGCATTCCATTCCATTCCATTCCACATTCCATTTCTTTCCATTCCATTCCACATTGCATTCCACATTCCATTTTATTCCATTCCATTTCATTCTGCATCCCATTCCATTCCATTCCATTCCACATTCCATTCCATTCCCTTGCATATTGCATTCCAGTCCATTCCACATTCCCTTCCACATTCCATTCCATGCCATTTCACCTTCCATTTGACATTCCATTCAGCATTCCATTGCATTACATTCCACATTCCATTCCATATTGCATTCACTTCCATTCCACATTCCATTCCACATTTCATTCCATTCCACATTCCACATTCCATTCTATTCCACATTCCATTCCATTCTTCATTCCTTTACACATTACAATCCATTCCATTTCACTATCCATTCTATTTCTTTCCATATTCCATTCCAAATTCCATTCCATTTCATTCAACATTCCATTCCATATTCCATTCCATTCCTTTCCACATTCCAGTATATTCCATTGCCTTCCATTCCACTTTCCATTACATTGAATTCCCTTCCATTCCACATTCCTTTACATTCCATTTTAAATTCCATTCCATTCGATTCCATTCCACATTCCATTCCATTCTATTCCACATTCCATTCCATTTATTTCCATTGCAATCCATATTCCATTACATTCCCATCCAGTCCACATTCCATTCCATTCCCATCCACTCCACGTTCCATTCGATTCCATTCCACATTCCAATCCAATTCATTCAACATTCCATTCCATTCTATTCCACAATCAATTCCACATTCCATTCCACTTTCCATTCCATTACATTAAATTCCTGTCCACAGTCCATTATGTTCCATTCCATTCCAGATTCAAATCCAATCCATTCCTCGTTCCTGTCCATTACGTTCTACACTCAGTTCAATTCCTTTCCACATTCCACTCCATTCCACATTCCATTCCAAATTCCATTCCACATTCCATTCCATTCCGTTCAACATTCCATTCCATTCCGTTCCAAATTCCATTCCACATTCCATTCATTCCATCACACATTCCTTTCCATTCCATTCCACATTATAGTCCATTCCATTTAACATTCCATTACATTCCACATTCCATTCCATATTCCATTCCATTCCACGTTCCATTCCATATTCTATTCCATTCCATTCCACATTCCATTCCTTTCTATTCCATTCCATTCCTCATTCTATTCCACATAACCTTCCAATCCATTCCACCTTCCATTCCATTACTTTCCACCTTCCATTTCACATTCCATTCCATTCCATTCCACATTCCATTCCATATCCCTTTCCATTCCATTCCACATTTCATTAAATTGCATTCTCTTCGATTCCACATTCCATTCCATTCCTCATTCCTTTCCATTGTGCATTCCATTAGATTTCCTTCCATTGAAATCCACATTCCATTACATTCCAGTGCATTCCACATTACGTTGCATTCCATTCCACATTCCATTCTATTGCATTCCAATTTCCATCCCACATTCTTTTCTATTCCATTGCATTCCATTCCACTTTCCATTCCACATTCCATTCCATTCCCTTCCATTCAATTCCACATTCCATTCCATTCCATTACACATTGCTTTCCATTCCATTACACATTCCTTTCCATTCCATTCCCTTCCATTCCACATTCCATTCGAGATTCCACTCTACTTTCCATTAAACATTCCATTCCATTCCATTACATTCCACTTTCCATTCCACATTCCTTTCCCTTTCTTTGCATTCCATTCCACATTCCGTTCCATTACTTTCCATTCCATTCCACCATACATTCCATTTCATTATACATTTCATTCCATTCCATTCCACATTCAATTCCATTCCTTTCCTTTCCACATTTCATTCCCGATTCCATTCCATGTTCCCTTCAATTCTATTCCACATTCCATTACATTCCATTCCACATTCCGTTCTACTACATTGCACATTCCATTCCACATTCCACTCCATACCATTTCACTTTCCTTTCCATTCCATTCCACGTTCCATTCCACATTACATTGTATTCAACATTCCATTCCACATTCCATTCATTTCCACAATCCATTCCTCATTCCATTCCATTCCATTTCTCATTCCATTCCACATTCCAAACCATTCCATTCCTAATTCCTTCAGACATTACTTTCCACTCCATTTCACGTTCCATTGCATTAGTTTCCACGTTCCTTTCCACTTTCCATTCCATTCCATTCCACATTCAACTCCTGGTTCCATTCCATTTCATTCCACTTCCATTCGAATCCATTCCCTTCCATTTCACATGCTATTCCATTCTATTTTGCATTCCATTACATTTATTGTATTCCACATTCGAATCCTTTCCACATTCCTTTAGATTCCATTCCATTGCAATGTACATTCAATTACATTCCAATCCATTTCACATTCCATTCGATCCGTACCACATTCTATTCCATTCCGTTCCACTTTCCATTCCACATTCCATTCCAATCTATTCTATTCCATTCCACATTCCATTACATTCCACTCCATTCCAATCCATTACTCATTCGATTACACATAGCATTCCATTCCAGATTGCATTCCAAATTCGATTCCATTCTATTCCATTCCATTCTACATTCCATTTCATTCAATTCAATTCCATTCTACATTCCATTCCACTACACATTAAATTACACTTTCCATTCCGTTCCATTCCATTCCATTCCATTCCTTTCCACATTCCATTCCATTCCATTCCACATTCCATTCCATTCCATTCCATTCCACTTAAAATTCCATTCCATTCCACGTTCCATTCCAATCTATTCCACATGAAATTCAATTCCATTCCATTCGTTTCCTCATTTCATTCCAGATTCCATTCCACATTCACTTCCACATTCCATTCCATTCCATTCCCTTCCGTTCCATTCCATTCCATTCCACATTCCATTCCATTCCATTCCATTCCATTCCTCACTGCAATCCATTCCATATTACATTCCATTCCATTCCACATTCAATTCCGTTCCATTTCACATTCAAATCCATTCCATTCCAATCCATTGCACATTCCATTCCAGTTTCCATACCAAATTCCATTCCACTTTGCATTCCATTCAATTCCATTCCACATTCCATTCCACATCCCATTCCATTCCATTCAACAGTTCATTCCACATTCCATTCTATTCCATTAAATTCCATTCAATTTCAAATTCCATTCCATTACATTCCACATTCCTTTCCATTCCAATCCATTCCATTCCAATCCACATTCCTTACCACATTCCATTCCAAATTCCACTCAATTCCATTCCACATTCCGTTCCATTCCATTCCTTTCCAGGCCACATTCTGTTCCATTACATTCCATTCCAGATTCCTTTCCATTCCTTTCCACATTCTTGTGCATTACATTCCGCACTCCATTCTACATTCCATTCCACTACATTCCACATTCCATTCCTCATTCCACTCCATAGCACTCCACAATGCATTCCATTCCATTCCACATTCAATTCCACATTCCATTCCATTCCACTTTCCACATTCCATTGCAGATTCCATTCCATTCCACATTCCACATTCCATTCCCTTCAATTCCATTCCAATCCACATTCCATTGCATTCCATTCCACATTCCATTCCATTCCATTCCATTCCACTCTACATTATATTGCATTCCACGTTCCATTCCACATCCCATTCCTTTCCATTCCACTTTCCATTCCACATTCTTTCCATTCCATTCCACATCCCATTCCACATTCCATTCCATTCCACTCATTCAATTCAATTCCATTCCACATTCCATTCCATTACCTTCCACATTGCATTCCGTTCCATTCAATTCCATTCCATTCCCTTCCAGATTCCATTGCACATTCCAATCCAAATTCCATTACACATTTCATTGCATTCCATTCCACATTACATTCCATTCTGTTCTCCTCCATTCCACATTCAATTCTATTCCAGATTCCTTTCCTTTCCATTCAACATTCCTGTCCATTAGATTCCACACTCCATTCCACATTCCATTCCAGTACATTCCACATTCTATTCCACATTCCCCTCCATACCATTCCCTATTGCATTCAATTCCATTCCACATTGCATTCCAGATTTCGTTCCTGTCCACTTTCCACATTCCACTCCTTTCTATTCCATTGCATTCCTCATTCCATTTCACATTATAATCCGTTCCATAACACTATCCATTCCATTACTTTCCACGTTCCATTCCAAATTCCATTCCATTCCTTTTCACATTCCATTCCATATTCCATTCCATTCCCTTCCACATTCCAATATTCTCCATTCCCTTCCATTCCACATTCCATTATATTGCATTCCCTTCCATTCCACATTCCATTCCATTCAATTCCACATTCTATTACATTTCTTTCCATTGCAATCCACATTCCATTACATTCCCATCAATTCCACATTCCATTTCATTCCATTCCACATTACATTACATTTCATTCAACATTCCATTCCGTTCCACATTCCATTCCACATTCCATTCCACATTCCATTCCAAATTCCATTACCCATTCCATTGCATTACATTCCTTTCCAGTCCACAGTCCATTCTATTCCATTCCATTCCGGATTCCATTCCATTCCATTCCATATTCCTGTCCATTGCATTCTACACTTCATTCCCTTCCTTTCCACATTCCATTCCACTCAATTCCACATTCTATTAAACATTCCATTCCACATTCCATTCCATTATATTACACATTCCATTCCATTACATTCCATTCCAGTTCACATTCTATTCCATTCCATTCCCTTCCTCATTCCATTCCATTCCACTCCACATTCTATTCCATTCCATTTAACATTCCATTACATTCCACTTTCCATTCCACAATCTGTTCCATTCCATTCCATTCCATTCCACATTCCATTCCTTTCCATTACTTTGCATTCCACATTTGTTTCCAGTCCATTTCATTCCACATTGTATTACATTCCATGCCACATTCCATTCCTTTCCATTCCATTCCAATCCACATTCCATTCCACATTCCATTCCATTCCATTCCACATTCCATTCCATTCCATTTCAAATTTCATTCAATTCCATTGCATTCCACATTAAATTCAACTCCATTTCACATTCCATTTCATTCCATTCTGTTCCATTCCACTCCACATTCCATTCCACATTCCATTCCACATTCCATTCCATTCTTTCCACTTTATATTCCACATTCCATTCATTCCATTCCACATTCCATTCCAATCTATTCCACAATCCATTCCATTCCATTCCATTCCAATCCATTCCACATTCCATTCCACATTCATTTCCTTTCCTTTCCACATACCATTGAACATTCCATTCCATTCTTTTACACAATCCATTCAAATCCACTTTCCATTCCTTTCCACATTCAATTCCATTCCATTCCATTCCGTTTCATTCCACATTCCATTCCATTCCATTCCACATTCCATTCCATTCCAATCCATTCCATTCCATTCCATTCCATTCCATTCAACATTCCATTCCTTTCCATTCCATTTCATTCCATTCCATGACATATTCCATTCGACATTCCATTCCATTCCATTCCACATTCCATTCCATTCCATTCCATTCCTTTCCATTACACATTCAATTACATTCCATTCCATACCATTCCACATTCCTTTCCCTTCCTTTCGATTATACAATCCATTACACAATCCATTACATTCCATTACACGTTCCTTTCCAATCCATTCCACATTCCATTCCACTTTCCATTCCGTTCCATTACACATTCCTTTCCAATCCATTTCACATTCCATTCCACATTCCATTCCATTCCATTCCACATTCCATTCCAATCTATTCCACATACCTCTCCACGTTCCATTCCATTCCATTCCACGTTCCATTCCACATTCCATTCCACATTCCATTCCATTCCATTCCATTTCACCTTCCAGTCCACATTCCATTCCACATTCCATTCCACATTCCATTCCGTTCCATTCTATTCCATTCCACGATGTATTCCACATTCTTTCCATTCCATTCCACATTCCATTCCATTCCATTCCACTTTGCATTGCACATTCCATTCCATTCCATTGCATTCTGTTCCATTCCATTCCATTTCATTCCTTTCAATTCCTTTCATTTCAACATTCCATTCCATTTCACATTCCCTTCCATTCCATTCCACTTTCCATTACATTCCATTCCATTCCTTTCCACATTCCATTTCACATTCCATTCCATTCCATTCTATTCCAGATTCCATTCCTTTCCATTCCACATTCAATTCCACTCCATTCAACATTCCTTTCCATTCCTTTCCTTTCCATTCCACATTCCATTCCATTCCATCCCATTCCACCTTCCATTCCACATCACCTTCCATTCCATTGCACATTCCATTCCCCATTTGATTCTATTCCTTTGCACATTCCATTCCACTTTCCATTCCACAATCCATTCCTTTCCATTCAACTTTCCATTCCATTCCATTCCATTCCATTCCAGTCTACATTCCTTGCGATTCAATTCCATTCCAGATTCCATTACATTTCATTCCACCTTCCTTTCCATTCCATTCCACTTTCCTTTCCACATTCCATTCCACTACATTCAACATTCCATTCCACATTCCATTGCATTCCTTTCCGCATTCCATTCCGTTCCATTCAATTCCACTTTCCTTTCCACATTCAATTCCGTTACTTTCCACATTCCATTCCATTTCATTCGTTTTCATTCCACATTTCATTCCTTTCCATTCCACGTTCCATTCCACATTACATTCCAAATTCATTTCCACATTCCATTCCACATTCCATTCCATTCCATTCCACTTTCCATTCCACATTCCATTCCTTTGTCTTCCACATTCCTTTCCACATTCCCTTCCACATTCCCTTCCTCATTCCATTCCACATTCTATTCCACTACATTCCACTTTCCATTCCACGGTCCCTTCCACATTAAATTTCACGTTCTATTCCACCATCCATTCCATTCCATTCCACGTTCGATTCCACTTTCCATTCCATTCCATTACACGTTACATTCCACATTCCATTGTACATTCCATTTCAACTTCCATTCCACATTCCTTTTCACGTTACATTCCACGATACAGTCCACATTCCCTTCCAATCATGTTCCATTCCACATTGCATGCCATTCCATTCCACGTTCCATTCTACATTCCATTTCACATTCCATTCCACGTTTCAGTGCACATTCCATTCTATGTTACATTTCACATTCCATTCCACGTTCCATTCCATGTTCCATTTCATTCCTTTCCACGTTCCTTTCAATGTTCCATTCCGCATTCCATTCCATTTTCCCTTCCACTTTCCATTCCATATTCCATTCCACATTCCATTCCACTTTAGATTCCATTCGCTCAACATTCATTTCCATATTCCTTTCCATTTCATTCCACATTCCATTCCACATTCCGTTGCACATTGCATTCCCCATTACCTTTCTCATTCTATTCCATGCCATTCCACATTCCATTCCACATTCCATTCCATTCAATTCCACATGGCATACCACAATCCGTTCCACATTCCATTCCATTCCATTCCACATTCCATACCACATTCCACTCCATTGCATTTCACGTTCCATTCCATTACATTACACATTCCATTCCACATTCCATTCCACGGTTCATTCCATTCCGTTCCACGTTCCTTTCTACTTTCCATTAGATATTCCATTACAGTCCGTTCTACGTTCCATTCTACATTCCATTAGAGGTTCCATTCCATATTCCATTCCACGTTCCATTCCGTTCCATTCCACATTAGATTCCGTATTCCATTCCATTCCATTCCACATTCAATTCCATTCCATTCCTCATTCCGTTCCATTCCATTCCACTTTCCATTTCACATTCCATTCCACTTTCCATTTCACATTCCATTCCACGTTCCATTCTATGTTCCATTCCATGTTCCATTCCGTTCTATTCCACCATGTATTCCACATTCCATTCCATTCAATTTCACGTTCCATTCCACACTCCATTCCACGTTCCTTTCCACGTTACATTCCACGTAACTTTCCATTACATTTCACGTTCGTTTCCACATTCCATTCCATAAAATTCAACAATCCATTCCATTCCATTCCACATTACATTCCTTTCCTTTCCACTTTCCATTCCATTCCATTCCTCTTTCCCTTCCACGGTCCATTCCGTCAAATTCCACGTTCCATTCATTCCATTCCACGCTCCATTTCATTACATTTCACATTCCATTCCACATTGCATTTCACATTCCATTCACCATTCCGTGTCACATTGCATTCCTCATTCCATTTCACATTCCATTTCACATTCCATTCCACATTACTTATCACATTCCACATTCCATTCCATTCCATTTCATGTACCAATTCATTCCACATTCCATTGCATTCCATTCCACATTCCATTTCTTTCCATTCTACGTTCTATTCAATACAGTTCCACATTCCAATCCACTTTCCATTGCACATACCATTCCGTTCCATTCTATTCCACATTCCATTGCATTCCATTCCACATTCCAATCCGTTCCATTCTATTCCATTCCACATTCCATTCCCTTCCATTCCACATTCCATTCCATTGCATTCCACATCCATTCCTCATTCTATTCCACATTCCACTCTGTTCCATTCCATTCCATTCCACCTTCCATTCCACTTTCCATGCCATTCCATTCCACGTTCCATTTCATTCCATTCCACAATCCATTCCATTCCATTCCGTACCATTCCACATTCCATTCCACATTCCATTCTTTCCATTCCACATTCCATTCCTTTCAATTCCACATTACATGCTTTCCATCCACATTCCATTCCACATTCCATTCCTTTCCATTCCACACTCTATTCCATTCCATTCCACTTCCAATTCCATTCCATTCCATTCCATTAAACATTCCATTCCATTCCATTCCACATTCCATTCCATTCCATTCCACTTCCAGTTCCATTCCATTCCACATTCAATTCCATTCCATTCCTCGTTGCATTCCATTCCATTCCACTTTCCATTCCACTCCATTCCATACCATTCCACATTCGATTCCACTTTCCATTCTTTCCATTCCACATTCCATTCCACATACCATTCCATTCCAATTTCTATTGCATTAAATTCCACATAGCAATCAATTGCATTCCATTCCACATCCCATTCCATTACATTCCATTCCACATTCCATTCCATTCCATTCCACGTTCCATTCCATTCCATTCCACATTCCATTCTACATTCCATTTTTTCCATTCCACATTCCATTCCATTCCGTTCCTCATTCTGTTCTACGTTCCATTCCACGTTACATTGCACTTTCCATTCCACGTTGCATCCCAATTTCCTTGCCACGTTCCATTCCATGTTCCATTCCATTCCATTCCTCTTTCCACTCCACATTCCATTCCATTCCATTCCACATTCCATTCCATTCCATTCCACATTCCATTCCATTCCATTCCACTTCCAATTCCATTCCATTCCACATTCAATTCCATTCCATTACTCGTTGCATTCCATTCCATTCCACTTTCCTTTCCACTCCATTCCATACCATTCCACATTCGATTCCACTTTCCATTCTTTCCATTCCACATTCCATTCCACATACCATTCCATTCCAATTTCTATTACATTAAATTCCACATACCAATCAATTCCATTCCATTCCACATCCCATTCCATTCCATTCCATTCCACATTCCATTCCATTCCATTCCACGTTCCATTCCATTCCATTCAACATTCCATTCTACATTCCACTTTTTCCATTCCACATTCCATTCCATTCCGTTCCTCATTCTGTTCTACGTTCCATTCCACGTTACATTGCATTTTCCATTCCACGTTGCATCCCAATTTCCTTGCCACGTTCCATTCCATGTTCCATTCCATTCCATTCCTCTTTCCATTCCACATTCCATTCCAATACTTTCCACATTCCATTCCATAACATTCCACATTCCATTCCACACTCCATTCCACATTCCATTCCTTTACATTCCACATTGCTTTCCATGGCATTCCTCATTCCATTCCACATTCCAGTCCACATTCCATTCCACGTTCCATGCCACATTCCGTTCCTAGTTCCTTTCCATTCGATTCCACCTTCCATTCCATTCCATGCCACATTCCATACAATTCCTTTACAATCCATTCCACATTCCATTCCATTTCTGTTCAAATACCATTACATATTTCATTCCACCTTCAATTCCATTCCATTCAAAATTCCATTCCATTCCTTTCCACATTCTTTTCTTTCCATTCTGCATTCCGTTACACATTAAATTCCACATTCCATTCCACATTCACTTCCATTCCATTCCACGTTCCATTCCACGTTCCATTCCACGTTCCATTCCAAAATCCATTTCATTCCATTCCACGGTTCATTCCATTCCAATCCGCATTCCTTTCCATTCAATTCCACATTCCATTCCATCCCATTCCACATTCCATTCCGCGTTCCATTCCACTTTCCATTCCACGTTTCATTCCATTCCATTCCACGTTCCATTCCATTCCATTCCACGTTCCATTTCATGCCATTCCACTTTCCATTCCACATTCCATTTTGCATTCCATTAGATTCTATTCCATTCCATTCCACACCCCATTCCGTTCCATTCCACATTCCATTCCATTCCATTCCATTTCACATTCCATTCTATTCCATTCCACATTCCATTCCACTCCATTCCACATTCCATTCCACATTCTGTTCCACATTCCATTCTGTTCCTTTCCACATTATATTCCACACTCCATTCCACATTCCTTTCCATTCCATTTAACATTCTTTTCCACATTTCATTACACATTCCATTCCATTCCATTACACATTCCATTCCACATTCCATTCCATTCCATTTCACATTCCATTACTTTCCATTCCACATTCCTTTCCACATTCCATTCCACATTTCTTTCCATTCCATTCCACATTCCATTCCACATTCCATTCCTTTCCATTCCACATTCCATTGCATTCCATTCCACATTCCATTAAACATTCCATTCTACTTACCATTCCTTTCCATTCCACATTCCATTCCATTCCATTCCGCATTCCGTTCCACATTCCATTCCATATTCCATTCCATTCCATTGCACATTTGATTCCACATTCCATTCCTTTCCATTCCACATTCCATTGCATTCCATTCCACATTCCATTAAACTTTCCATTCCACATACCATTCCTTTCCATTCCACATTCCATTCCATTCCATTCCACATTCTGTTCCACATTCCATTCCATATTCCATTCCATTCCATTACACATTCGATTACAAATTGCATTCCACTCCATTTCACATTCCATTTCATTCCATTCCACCTTCCATTCCTCGTTGCTGTCCACGTTCCATTCCACGTTCCATTCCATGTTCCATTCCATTTTATTCCTCGTTCCATTCCCTTCCATTCCACTTTCAATTGCAGTTTCCGTTTCACATTCCATTCCACATCCCATTTCACTTTCCACTCCATTCCATTCCCCATTCCATTCCCCATTCCATTCCACATTCCATTCCACATTCCTTTCCATTACTTTCCTCATTCCACTCCACATTCCATTTCACATTGCATTCCATTCAATTCCATTTTCCATTCCACTTCCCTTTACATTCCATTACACTTTCAATTCTACATTCAATTCCATTGCATTTCACATTCCATTCTACATTCCATTACGAACTCCATTCCATTCCATTCCATATTCCTTCCCACACTCCATTCCGTTCCATTCCACACTCCATTCAACATTCCACGCTGCATTCCACATTCCATTCCACGTTACATTCCACGTTTCCTTACAAGTTCCATTTCACTTTACATTCCATTCCATTCCACTTTCCATTCCACATTCCATTGCATTCCATTCCAGTTTCCATTCCACATTCCGTTTCACATACCATTCCACTTTCCATTCCACATTCCATTGCATGCCATTCCTCATTCTATTCCTTTCCATTCCATTTGACATTCCTTTGCATTCCACATTACATTCCAGATTCCATTCCACGTCCTATTTCACATTCCATTCCACATTCCATTCCACGTTCCATTCCATTCCATTCCACATTCCATTCCACGTTCCATTCCACATTCCACTCCACATTCCATTCAACCTTCCATTCCATTCCTTTCCACGTTCAATTCTAGTTTCCATTCCACATTCCATTCCATGATCCATTCCACATTCCATTGCATTGCATTCCTCGTTCCCTTCCAAGTTCCATTCCAGTCCATTCCACGTTCCTTTCCACATTCCATTCCACTTTCCATTCCAAACCGTTCGGCGTTCCATTCCATTCCATTCCTCATTCCTTTCCATTGAATTCCACATTCTATTCGAAATTCCATTCCAAATTCCACTCCATTCCTTTCTATTACACATTCCATTCGATTCCACTCCATTCAATTCCACATTCCATTCCATTATATTTCGCATTCCATTCCATTCAAACCCAAATTCCACTACATTCTATTCCATTCGACTTTTCATTCCATTCCATTCCACATTCTATTCAATTCCATTCCACATTTCATTCCAAGTTCCACTCCATGTTGCATTCCACTTTCCATTCCACATTGCATTCCACGTTCCATTCCCTTCCATACCACTTTCCATTCCATTCCATTCCACTTTCCATTACACGTTCCATTCCACATTGCATTCCTCGTTTCATTCTGCGTTCCATTCCACGTTCCATTTCTTTCCAATGCACATTCCATTCCATTGCCTTACACATTCCACTCCTTTCCATTCCATTCCATTGCACATTCCATTCCTCATTCCATTCCCTTCCATTACAGATTCCATTCTATTCTTTTCCACATTTCATTCCACGTTTCATTCCACGTTCCATTCCACGTTCCTTTCCACGTTCCATTCCAATACATTCCACATTCCATTCCACATTGCATTCCATTCCAGAGCAAATTCTATTCCACATTCCATGCCATTCCATCCCACATTCCATTCCACATTAGAATCCATTCCATTCCACGTTGCATTCCACGTTCCATTCCACGTTCCATTCCACATTCCATTCCATTCCATTCCACTTTGCATTCCACTTTCCCTTCCATATTCCATACCGTTCCATTGCACATTACAGTCCACAATCTATTCCATTCAATCTCCCATCCAATTCCATGTTCTTTTCCACGTTCCATTCCACATTCCATTCCACGTTTCATTCCATTGCATTCCACATTGCATTCTACATTCCATTTCACATTCCATACCATTCCATTGCACATTCCATTTCACAATCCATTCGATTCAATTCCACATTCAATTCCATATTCCGTTCCACATTCATTTCCACTTTCCATTCCATATTCTACTTCACTTTCCATTACGTTTCATTCCACATTCCAATACATTCCATTCCACATTCCATTCCATTCCATTCCACATTCCATTCCATTCAATTCCACATTCAATTCCACATTGCATTCCACATTCCATTCCATTCCATTCTATTACACTTTCCATTCCATTCCATTCCACTTTCCATTCCACATTACATTCCACATTCCATTCCACGTTCCATTCCATTCTATACCACATTCCATTCCATTCCATTCCACATTCTATTCCATTCAATTCCGCATTCCATTAGTCCATTCCATTCCATTTCACATTCCATTCCAATCCATTCCATTCCATTCCACATTACATTCTATTCCATTCCACTTCCCATTCCATTCAATTCCACATTCCATTCCATTCCATTCCATTCAATTCCAAATTCCTTTCCATACCATTATGGATTCCTTTCCATTCTATCAAATTCCACATTCCATTCCATTCCATTCCTTTTCATTCCAAATTCCACACCATTGCTTTCCATTCGACATTGCATTCCTTTCCATTCCATATTCCACTCCATTCCATTGCATATTCCATTCCATGCAATTCCACTCCATTGCACATTCCATTACACATTCTATTCCCTTGCATTTCACATTCCATTCCATTCCATTCCACATTCAATTCCACTTTTCATTCCCCCTTCCATTCCACGATACATTCCATTCCATTCCATTCGACATTGAATACAATTCCATTCCATTCCATTACGGATTGCATTCCATTCCATTCCACATTCCATTCCACATTCCATTCCATTCCATTACACATTCCATTGCACATTCCATTCATTTCCATTACACATACCAATCCAGTTTCCATTCCATTCCATTCCAGTTTCCATTCATTTCCTTTACACATTTCATTCCACTTTCCATTCCACGTTACATTCCACATTCAACTCCATTTTCTATTCCACATTCCATTACACATTCCCTTTCACATTCCATTCCATTCCATTAAACTTTTCATTCCACATTCCATACCACATTCCTTTCCATTCCATTACACATTGCATTCCATTGCGTTCCACATTCCATTCCACATTCCATTACACGTTCCATTCCATTCCATTCAACGTTCCATTCCAATTACCATTGGACGTTGCATTCCACTTCCCAATCCACGTACCATTGCATTCCATTTCATTCCACGTTCAATTCAAAATTCCATTCCATTCCATTCCATGTTACATGCCACGTACCCTCCACGTTCTATTCCAAGTTCCATTCCATTCCATTCCACGTCCTATTCCATTCCATTCCTCTTTCTTCTTCATTCCATTCCACGTTCCGTTCCACATTCCACTTCACATTCCATTCCACCTTCCATTCCACTCCATTCCACGTTCCACTTCATTCCATTCCACCTTCCTTTCCATTCCATTCCTTTGCATTCCACATTCCATTCCATTCCATTTCATATTCAATTCGTTTCCATTCCATATTCCATTCCATTCCATTCCATTCCACTTTCCATTCCATTCTATTCCACGTTCCATATCATTCCATTCCATTCCACTTTCCATTCCACATTCTTTCCACATTCCATTCCTTTCCATTCCACATTCCATTCCTTTCCATTGCACATTCCATTCCATTCCATTACACATTCCATTCCATTCCATTCCACATTTCATTCCATGTTCCATTCCATTCCTTTCCACTTTCCATTCCATGTTCCATTGCACGTTCCATTCCACATTCCATTCCACATTCCATTCCACTTTGCAGTCCATTCCATTCTACATTGCATTGCATATTCCATTCCACGTTCCTTTCTACTTTCCATTCCACCTTCCGTTCAAAGATCCGATCCATTCCAATTCCATGCCATTCATCATTGCATTCCACATTCCATTCCATTCCATTCCACATTACATTCCACGTTCCATTCTTCATTCCATTCCACGTTCCATTCCACTTTCCATTCCATTCTAATCCACATTCCATTTCACATTCTATTCCATTACACTTTCCGTTTTACTTTCCATTCCACATTCCTTTCCATTACATTACATTCCATTTTCTATTCCACATGCCATTCCTTGCCATTCCACCATCCATTCCATTCCATTACTCTTACCATTCCATGTTCCATTCCACTCCACTTTCCATTCCATTCCATTCCACCTTCCATTCCATTGCATTCCACGTTGCATTCCACTTTCCATTCCTTTCCACTTTGCTTTCCACATTCCATTCCACATTCCTTTCAACATTCCATTCCACATTGCATTGCCTTCCATTCCACATTCCATTCCGCTCCATTCCAATTTAGATTCCATTCTATTACGCATTTCATTCCATTCTATTCCACATTCCATGCCACATTCCTTTCCACATTCCATTCCGTTCCATTCTACATTGCATTCCACAATCTATTCCACAATCCATTCCTTTCCATTCCACATTCCATTCCACATTCCATTCCATCTCATTCCACATTCTTTTCTACTTTGCATTCCGTTCCATTCCACTTACCATTACATTCCATTCCACATTCCATTCCATATTCCATTTTACATTCCATTCCAAGTTCCATTCCACATTCCATTCCACGTTACATTCCACGTTACATTCCATGTTCCATTCCAATCAAGTTCCATTTCACATTCCATGCCATTCCATTTCATGTTCCATTCCACATTCCATTCCACTTTCCATTCCACGTTCCATTGCACACTCAATTTGACGTTGCATTACACATTCCATTCCACTTTCCATTCCATGTTTCATTCTTTGTTTCATTCCATTCCATTCCACGTTCCATTCCACATTCCATTGCATGTTCCATTCCACATTCCATTCCACATTCCATTACACATTTCATTCAATTCCATGCCACATTCTATTCCACATTCCATTCCATTCCTTTCCAAAGTCCATTCCACATTACATTCCATTCCATTCCACATTCCATTCCATTTCATTCAAAATTCCATTCAACATTGCATTCCACATTCCCTTTCACATTTTTCTCCATTCGTTTCCACATTCAATTCCACTTTCCACTCCATTCGTTTCCACATTCAATTCCACATTCCATTCCATTCCATGCGAAATCCCATACCACATTCCATGCCACATTCCTTTCCATTCCAATCCACATTCCATACCACATTCCATTCCATTGCATTCCACGTTCCATTCCATTACATTATACATTCAATTCCACTTTCCATTCCATTCAATTCCACGTTCCATTCCACGTTCCATTCCACGTTCCATTGCACATTCGATTCCACATTCCATTCCACATTCCATTCCACATTCCATTGTACATTCCATTCCATTTTCCTCTCCATTGAATTCCACTATCCATTCCACTTTCCATTCCACTCCATTTCACTTTCCATTCCACCTTCCATTCCACGTTGCATTCTTCTTTCCATTCTTGTCTATTCCACGTACCATTCCACATTGCTTTCCATTCCACGTTCCATTCCACGTTCCATTGCACATTCGATTCCACATTCCATTCCACATTCCATTCCACATTCCATTGTACGTTCCATTCCATTTTCCTCTCCATTGAATTCCACTATCCATTCCACTTTCCATTCCACTCCATTTCACTTTCCATTCCACCTTCCATTCCACGTTGCATTCTTCTTTCCATTCTTGTCTATTCCACGTACCATTCCACATTGCTTTCCATTCCACGTTCCATTTCACATTCCATTCCTCTTTCCATTCCACATTGCACTCCTTTGTATTCCACGTGCCACTCCACATTCCATTCCATAGTCCATTCCACATTCTATTCCATTCCATTCCACATTCCATTCTAATCCATTCCACATTCCATTGCATTCCATTCCACATTACACTCCACTTTCCATTACCTTCAATTCCATATTGCATTCCACATTCCATTCCGTTCCCTTCCACATTCTATTCCACATTCCAATCCATTCCATTTCACTTTCCATTCCATTCCATTCCACATTCCATTCCACATTCCCTTCCATGTTCCCTTCCATTCCATTCCATGCTACATTCACCTTCCATTCCATGTTCCATTCCACGTTCCTTTCCACGATTCATTCCATTCCATTCCACGTTCCATTCCACATTCCACTCCACAATTCATTCCACTTTCCATTAAACATTCCGTTCCACATTCCATTCCATTCCATTAGAGATTGCATTCCATTGCAGTCCACATTCCATTCCACATTCCATTCCATTCCATTTAAACCTTCCAATCCATTCCATTCCACATTCCATTCCACCTTCCATTCCATTCCACATTTCATTCCACATTCTAGTCCACACTCCATTCCATGCCATTCCACATTCCATTCCTTTCCATTCCACGTTCCATTCCACATTACATTCCAAATTCATTTCCACATTCCACTCCACATTCCATTCCATTCCATTCCACATTCCATTCCACATTCCATTCCGTTGCCTTCCGCATTCCTTTCCAGTTTCCCTTCCACATTCCATTCCAAATTCCATTCCACATTCCATTCCTATCCATTCCACGTTCCATTACACGTTCCATTCCACATTCCATTACACGTTCCATTCCACTATGCATTCCATTCCATTCCACGTTCCATTCCACTTTCCATTCCATTGCATTCCACGTTACATTCGTCGTTCCATTGTACATTCCATTTCAACTTCCATTCCACATTCCATTTCACGTTACATTCCACGATACATTCCACATTCCCTTCCATTGTGTTCCATTCCACATTGCATGCCATTCCATTCCACGTTCCATTCCACATTCCATTCCACATTCCATTCCACGTTTCACTGCACATTCCATTCTATGTTGCATTACACATTCCATTCCACGTTCCATACCACGTTCCAATCCATGTTCCATTCCATTCCTTTCCACGTTCCATTCCACGTTCCATTGTGCATTCCATTCCACTTTCCCTTCCACATTCCCCTCCACATTCCTTTCCACTTTAGATTCCATTCCAGTCCGCATTCCTTTCCACATTCCATTCCATTTCATTCCACATTCCATTCCACATTCCCTTGCACATTGCATTCTCCATTCCTTTTCTCATTCTATTCCATACCATTCCACATTCCATTCCACATTCCATTCCATTCAATTCCACATGCCATACCACAATCCATTCCACATTCCATTCCTTTCCATTCCACATTCCATACTACATTCCACTCCATTGAATTTCACGTTCCATTCCATTACATTACATATTCCATTCCACATTCCATTCCATTCCACATTCCATACTACATTCCACTCCATTGTATTTCACGTTCCATTCAATTACATTACACATTCCATTCCACATTCCATTCCACGGTGCATTCCATTCCATTCCACGTTCCATTCTACTTTCCATTAGACGTTCCATTAAATTCCATTCCACGTTCCATTCTACATTCCATTAGAGGTTCCATTCCACGTTCCATTGCATTGCATTCCTCGTTACATTCCACGTTCCATTGTACATTCCATTTCAACTTCCATTCCACATTCCATTTCACGTTACATTCCACTATACATTCCACATTCCCTTCCATTGTGTTCCATTCCACATTGCATGCCATTCCATTCCATGTTCCATTCCACATTCCATTCCACATTCCATTCCAAGTTTCAGTGCACATTCCATTCTATGCTGCATTACACATTCCATTCCATGTTCCATTCCACGTTCCAATCCATGTTCCATTCCATTGCTTTCCAGTTTCCATTCAACGTTCCATTCTGCATTCCATTCCATTTTCCCTTACACATTCCCCTCCACATTCCATTCCACTTTAGATTCCATTGCATTCCACATTCCTTTCCACATTCCATTGCATTTCATTCCACATTCCATTCCACATTCCCTTGCACATTGCATTCCCCATTCCCTTTCTCATTCTATTCCATACCATTCCACATTCCATTCCACATTCTGTCCCATTCAATTCCACATGCCATACCACAATCCATTCCACATTCCATTCCATTCCATTCCACATTCCATACCACATTCCACTCCATTGAATTTCACGTTCCATTCCATTACATTACACATTCCATTCCACATTCCATTCCACGGTCCATTCGATTCCATTCCACGTTCCATTCTACTTTCCATTAGACGTTCCATTAAATTCCATTCCACGTTCCATTCTACATTCCATTAGAGGTTCCATTCCATATTTCATTCCAATTCCATTCCATTCCATTCCACATTAGATTCCATATTCCATTCAATTCCATTCCACATTCCATTCCATTCCATTCCACATTCTATTACACATTCCATTCTGTTCCCTTCCACATTCCATTTCACATTACATTCCACATTCCAATACGTTCCATTGCACATTCCATTCCACCTTCCATTCCATTCCACATTTCATTCCACATTCTATTCCACACCCCATTCCCTTCCATTCCTTTCCATTCCACGTTCCATTCCACATTACATTCCAAATTCATTTCCACATTCCATTCCATTCCATTCCACATTCCATTCCGTTGCCTTCCACATTCCCTTCCACAGTCCCTTCCAAATTACATTCCACATTCCATTCCATTCTATTCCACGTTTCATTCCACATTCCATTACATGTTCCATTCCACATTCCATTCCATCCCATTCCACGTTCCATTCCACTTTTCATTCCACGTTCCATTGCATTCCATTTCACGTTCCATTCCACATTCCATTGCATTCCATTCCAAGTTCCATACCACATTCCTTTCTACATTCCATTCCGTTACAATCCACTTTCCATTCCCCAATGCATTCCATTTCAGTTTGCATTCCACATTCGATTAAATTCCATTCCACAATGCATTCCACATTCCATTCCATTCCACACTCCTTTCCACATTCCATTCCACACTCTATTCCATTCCTTTCCATATTCCATTCCACATTCCATTACACATTTCATTCCACTTTCCATTCCATGTTCCGGTCGATTTAATTCCATGTTCCATTAAACATTCCATTCCATTCCACTCCACATTCCATTCCACATTCCATTCTGTTCCATTCCACATTGCACTCCACATTCCATTCCACATTCCAATCCATTCCATTCCAGATTCCATTCCACTTTCCATTCCATTCCATTCTACATTCCTTTCTCATTCCATTGTACTCCATTCCACATTTCACACCAGATTCCATTCCATTCCATTCCACATTCCATTCCACTTTACTTTCCATGTTCCATTCCAAGTTCCATTCCACATTCCATTCCACGTTCCATTTCACTTTCCATTCCACATTCTATTTCACTTTACATTCCATTCCATTATATTACACATTACGTTCCATTCCATTACACATTCCATTCCACTTCATTCCACATTCGTTTCCACATTCCATTCCACATTCCATTCCATTCCATTCTGTTCCACTTTCCATTCCATTCCATTACAAAATAAATTTCACATTCCATTCCACATTTCATTCCACGTTCCATTCCTTTCCATTCCACATTCCATTCCATTCAATTCCACATTCCATTCCATTCCAGTCTATTTCATTCCATTCCACATTCCATTCCATTCCATTCCATTCTGCTTTCCACTCCATTCCATTCCATTCCACATTCCATTCCATTGCCTTCCACATTCCATTCCATTGCATTACACATTCCATTCCACTTGCCATTCCACGTCACATTCCATGTTCCTTTCCATGTCCCATTCCTCCTTCATTTCCTTTCCATTCCACATTCTATTCCATTCCCTTACACTTTCCACTCCATTCCATTCAACATTCCATTCCATGTTCCATACCATTCCATTCCATGTTCCATTCCAATTTCCAATCCAATTTCCATTCCACATTGCATTCCAAGTTGTATTCCATACTCCATTCCACATTCCATTCCGTTCCATTCCACATTCCATTACACACCACATTCCACATTCAATTCCATTCCATTCCACATTCCATTCCACACTCCATTACACATTCCTTTCCACATTCCATTCCGTTCTATTATAAATTCCATTTCACACCCCAATCCACTTTCCATTCCGTTCCATTCCATTCCATTCCACATTCCATTCCACGTTCCATTCCATTCTATTCCGAATTCCATCCCATTCCAATCCATTCCATTCCTGATTCCTTTCCATTCTGTTACACATTGTATTCCACATTCCATTCCATTCCACTCCACATTCCATTCCAGTTTCCATTCAATTCCAATCCACATTCCGTTCCATTCCATTCCATTCTACTTTCCATTCCACGTTCATTCTACATTCCATTTCGTGTTCCATTCCGTTAAATTCCACGTTCAATTCCACATTCCATTCCACGTTCCATTCCAGGTTCCATTCCAAATTCCATTACAAGTTCCATTCCACGTTCCATTCCATTCCATTCTACGTTCCATTCCACATTACATTCCACTTTCCAGTCCACATTCCATTCCACATTCCATTCCGCTCCATTCCACATTCCATTCCTCATTCCATTCCGCGTTCCATTCGATTCCATTCCACATTCCATTCCACATTGCATTCCATTACAGTCCACATTCTAATCGACATTCCATTCCATTCCATTCCACATTCCATTGCATTCCAGTCCACTTTCCATTCGACTTTCCATTCCACGATCTATTCTATTGCATTCCACCTTCCATTACACATTCCATTTTAGAATCGATTCCACATTCCATTCCATTCCATTTCACATTCCATTCCACATTGCCTTCCATTCCAACCCACATTCCATTCAATTCCATTCCACATTCCATTCCAATACATCCCTCATTCCATTCCATTCCATTCCAATTCACATTCCATTCCATCCAATTCCACATTCCATTACATTCCATTCCACATTCCATTCCACTTTCCATTCCACATTCCATTCAGTTCCATTCCACATTCCATTCCAAATTCCATTCCTCATTCCTTTCGTCATTCCATTCCGTATTACCTTCCACATTCAATTCCACTTTGCATTCCATTACAGTCCACATTCTAATCGACATTCCATTCCATTCCATTCCACATTCCATGGCATTCCAGTCCACTTTCCATTCCACTTTCCTTTCCACGATCAATTCTATTGCATTCCACCTTCCATTCCACATTGCATTATAGAATCCATTCCACATTCCATTCCCTTCCATTTCACATTCCATTCCACATTGCCCTCCATTCCAGTCCACATTCCATTCCACACTCATTTCCATTCTATTCCACATTCCATTCAATTCCATTCCACATTCCATTCCATTCCATTCCTCATTCCATTAAATTCCATTGTACATTCCATTCCATCAAATTCCACACTCCATTGCATTCCATTCCACATTCCATTCCACATTCCATTCAGTTCCATTCCACATTCCATTCCACATTCCATTCCTCATTCCATTCTGCATTCCATTCGATTCCATTCCATATTCCATTCCACATTGCATTCCATTACAGTCCACATTCTAATCGACATACAATTCCATACCATTCCACATTCCTTTGCATTCCAGTCCTCTTTCCATTCCACGATCAATGATATTGCCTTCCACCTTCCAATCCACATTCCATTATAGAATCAATTCCACATTCCATTCCATTCCATTTCACATTCCATTCTACATTGCCTTCCATTCCAGTCCACATTCCATTCCACATTCAATTCCATTCCATTCCACATTGCATTCCATTCCATTCCAGATTTCATTCCATTCCTTTCCACTTTCGATGCCACATTCCATTCCATTCCACATTATATTCCAGGTTCCATTCTACATTACATTCCACGATCCATTCCACGTTCCATTCCATTCCATTCCACATTCCATTGCACATTCCATTCCATTCCATTCCACATTCTATTCCACATTCCATTCCACGTTATATTCCATTTCACGTTCCATTCCACATTCCATTCCATTCCATTCCACATTCCATTTCTAATTCCTTTCCATTCCATTCAATTCCATTCCACTTTCTATTTCACGTTCCATTCCACATTCCATTCCACATTCCATTCCATTCCGTTCCATTCAATTCTACATTCCATTCCACATTGCATTCTGATCCATTCCACTTTCCATTCCATTCCAAATTCCATTCCATTCCATTCTATTACATTACATTCCACATTGCATTCCACATTCCAATGCATTCCAGTCCACATTGCATTAAGATCCATTCCTCATTCCATTCTATTCTAAATTCCATTCCATTCCATTCCAATCCATTTCATGCCACATTCCATTCCATTCCATTCCATTCCTTTCCACATTCCATTCCATTCCATTCCTTTCCATTCCACATTCCATTCCATTCTATTCCATTCCACATTGCAATCCACGTTCCATTCCATTCCATTCTATTTCATTCCACATTCCATTCCACATTACATTCCATGCCATTTCACGTTCCATTGCACATTCCATTCCACATTCCACTCCAATTCCATTACACATTCCATTCCACCTTCTATTCCATTCCATTCCACGTTCAATTCCACATTCCATTCCACTTTCCTTTCCAATCCATTGCATTACATTCCATTCCACATTCCATTCCATTTTCCATTCCACATTCCATTTCATTCTATTTCACATTCCATTCCACATTCCATTCCATTACTTTCCTCATTCCTTTCCATTCCATTCCATTCCATTTCACATTCCATTCCTTTCCATTCCATTGCTTTCCACATTCAATTCCGCGTTCCACTCCACGTTCCATTCCATTGCATTCCATTACACATTCCATTCCATTTCACATTCCTTTTCACATTCCATTCCACATTTCATTCCATTCCTTTAAACTCCATTGCATATTCCATTCAATTCCATTCCACATTCCATTCCAGATTGCATTCTATTCCACATTCCATTCCAGATTCCATTCCATTCCACATTCCATTCCAAATTCCATTCCATTACATTCCACATCCCAATCTACATTCCATTCCATTCCGCATTGAATTCCACACTGTGTTCCATTCCACTTTGTATTCCATTCCTTTCCATTCCACTCCACATTCCATTCCACGTTCCATTCCACTCCATTCTATGTTCCATTCCATTCCACTTTCCATTCCATTCAATTCCACTTTCCATTCGATTCCATTCTATGTTCCATTCCATTCAATTCCACGTTCCATTCAATTCCACGTTCCATTCCACTTCAGTCTACTTTCCATTCCATTCCATGTTCCATTCCATTTCATTCCACGATGCATTACACCTTCCAGTAAACGATCTAATCCACGACCCATTACATTCCACTTAACGTTCCATTCCTCCCTCCATTCCACATTCCATTCCATTCCATTCCTTATTGCATTCCAATTTCCATTCCACACCATTCAAGTTTCCATTCCATTCCACTTTCCATTCCATTCCATTCAACTTTCCATTCCATTCCATTCCACATTCCATTCCATTCCATTCCTTATTCCATTCCACTTTCCATTCCATTCCGCTTTCCATTCTATTCCATTCCACATCCCATTCCATTCCATTCCACATTCCATTCCATTCCACGTTCTATACCATTCCATTCCACGATCCATTGCACGTTCCATTTCACGTTCCATTCCACGTTCCATTCCATTCCATTCCACATTGCATTATTTCTACCATCCAAATTCCATTCCATTCAATTCCACTTTCCATTCCACATTCCATTCCACATTCCATTCCATTCCATTCCACATTCCATTCCATTCCATTCCACATTCTTTTCCACGTTCCATTCCATTCCATTCCGCTTTCCATTCCATTGAGTTCCACGTTCAATTCCACATTCCATTCCATTCCACATTCCATCCCATTCCATTCTACATTCCATTCCACATTCCATTCGTTTCCTTTCCACATTCCATTGGATTCCATTCCATTGCAATCCTCATTCATTTCCATTCCACATTCCATTCCATATTCCATTCAATTCCATTTCACATTCCATTCCATATTCCTATCGATTCCAGTCCACATTCCATTCCATTCCATTCCCTTCCTCATTCCATTCTGTTCCATTCCACATTCCTTTCCAGATTCCATTCCACATTCCATTCCACATTCCATTGCAATTCCAGTCCAGTCCGTTGCACATTCCATCACATTCCATTCTATTCCAGTCCACATTCCATTCCATTTCCTTCATTTCCATTCCAGATTCCATTACTTTTCATTCACCTTTCCTGTCCATTAGATTCCACACTCCATTCCACATTCCATTCCACTACATTCCACATTCCATTCCACATTCCACTCCATACCATTGCATATTGCATTCAATTCCGTTTCACATTCCACTCCACATTTCATTCCATTCCTCATTCCCCATTCCATTCCATTCTATTCCATTCCATTCCTCATTCCTTTACACATTACAATACGTGCCATTTCACTATCCATTCCATTACTTTTCATGTTCCATTCCAAATTCCATTCCATTTCTTTCCACATTCCATTCCATATTCCATTCCATTCCTTTCCACATTCCAATACATTCCATTGCCTCCCATTCCACTTTCGATTACATTGAATTCCCTTCCATTCCACATTCCATTCCATTCCATTTTAAATTCTATTCCATTCCATTTTAAATTCCATTCCATTCCATTCCATTCCACATTCCATTCCATTCAATTCCACATTCCATTCCACTTTCCATTCCACATTCCATTACATTACATTAAATTCCAGTCCACAGTCCATTCTATTCCATTCCATTCCATTCCAGATTTCAATCCATTCCATTCCACATTCCTGTCCATTACATTCAACACTCCATTCAATTCCTTTCCACATTCCACTCCATTCCACATTCCATTCCACATTCCATTACATTAGTTTCCACATTCCATTCCATTCCATTCCATTCCAGTCCACATTCCATTCCATTCCATTCCCTTCCCTTCCTCATTCCATTCTATTCCATTCCACATTCCATTCTACATTCCATTCATTCCGTCACACATTCCATTCCATTCCATTCCATTTTCTAATCCATTCCATTTAACATTCCATTACAATCCACATTCCATTCCTCATTCCATTCCATTCCATGTTCCATTCCATATTCCATTCCATTACATTCAACATTCCATTCCTTTCTATTCCATTCCATTCCTCCTTCCATTACACATAACATTCCACTCCATTCCGCCTTCCATTCTACTACTTTCCACCTTCCATTTCACATTTCTTTCCACTCCATTCCACATTGCATTCCATATCCCTTTCCATTCCATTCCACATTCCATTAAATTCCATTTCCTTCGATTCCACATTCCATTCCATTCCATTCCTCATTCCATTCCATTGCGCATTCCATTTGATTCCATTCCACTGCAATCCACATTCCATTACATTCCAGTGCATTCCACATTCCATTTCATTCCATTCCACATTCCATTCCATTGCATTCCAATTTCCATCCCCCATTCTTTTCCATTCCATTGCATTCCCTTCCACTTTCCATTCCACATTCCATTCCATTCCATTCCATTCAATTCCACATTCCATTCCATTCCATTACACATTCCTTTCCATTCCATTACACATTCCTTTCAATTCCATTCCATTCCATTCCACGTTGCATTCCAGATTCCATTCTACATTCCATTTCACATTCCATTCCTTTCCATTCAATTCCATTCCATTTCATTCCACTTTCTATTCCACATCCCTTTCAGTTTCATTGCATCCCGTTCCACGTTCCATTCCATTACATTCCATACCATTCGACCATCCATTCCATTCCATTCCACATTCCATTCCATTCCAATCCACATTCAATTCCATTCCATTCCTTTCCACATTTCATTCTCAATTCCATTTCACGTTCCATTCCATTCCATTCCATATTCCATTCCATTGCACCTCCCATTCCATTCCATTCCACATTCCATTCTACTACATTCCACATTGCATTCCACATTCCACTCCATACCATTACACTTTCCTTTCCATTCCATTCCACTTTCCATTCCACATTACATTCATTTCCACATTCCATTCCACATTCCATTCTATTCCATTCCTCATTCCATTCCACATTCCATACTGTTCCGTTCCTCATTCCATCACACATTGCTTTCCACTCCATTTCACGTTCCACTCCATTATTTTCCACGTTGCTTTCCACTTTCCTTTCCATTCCATTCCACATTCCATTCCATTTCATTCCACATTCGATTCCAATCCATTCCCTTCCATTCCACATGCTATTCCATTCCATTTTGCATTCCATTACCTTTATTGTATTCCACATTCCAATCCTTTAAACATTCCTTTCGATTCCATTCCATTGTACTCTACTTTCAATTACATTCCACTCCATTTCACATTCCATTTGGTTCCGTTCCACATTCCATTCCATTCCATTCCACTTTCCATTCCACATTCCATTCCATTCCATTCCACTTTCTATTCCACATTCCATTCCATTCTATTCCATGCCATTCCACCTTCCATTACATTCCACTCCATTCCAATCCATTACTCATTCCATTAGACATTGCATTCCATTCCAGATTGCATTCCAAATTCTATTCCATTCCATTCCATTCCATTCTACATTCCATTCCATTCAATTCCATTCCACTACACATTAAATTACACTTTCCATTGCATTCCATTCCATTTCATTCCATTCCACATTCCATTCCATTCCATTCCATTCCACGTAAAATTTCATTCCGTTCCAATTTCCATTCCAATCCATTCCACGTTAAATTCAATTCCATTCCATTCCTTTCCTCATTTCATTCCAGATTCCATTCCACATTCTTTTCCACATTCCATTCCATTCCATTCCATTCCATTCCATTCCTCATTGCAATATATTCCACATTCCATTCCATTCCATTCCACATTCATTTCCATTCCATTCCGCATTCCAATGCATTCCATTACATTCCAATGCACATTCCATTCCAGATTCCCTAACAAATTCCATTCCACATTCCATTCCATTCAATTCCATTCCACATTCTATTCCACATCCCATTCCATTCCATTCTATATTCCATTCCACATTCCATTCTATTCCATTAAATTCCATTCCATTTCAACTTCCATTCCATTACATTTCACATTCCTTTCCATTCCAATCCCTTCCATTCCATTCCACATTCCTTACCAGATTCCATTCCACATTCCACTCCATTCCATTCCACATTACATTCAATTCCATTCCATTGCAGGACACATTCTGTTCTATTCAATTCCATTGCAGATTCCTTTCCATTCCATTCCACATTCCTGTCCATTTCATTCCACACTCCTTTCTACATTACATTCCACTACATTCCGCATTCCATTCCACATTCTACTCCATACCATTCCACATTGCATTCAATTCCATTCCACATTCCATTCCACATTCCATTCCCTTCCACATTCCACATTCCATTGACATTCCATTCGATTCCATTCAATTCCATTCCAATCCACTTTCCATTGCATTCCATTCCACACTCCATTCCATTCCGTTCCATTCCAGTCCACATCATATTGCATTCCATATTCCATTCCACTTCCCATTCCATTCCATTCCACTTTCCATTCCACATTATTTCCATTCCATTCCACATCCCATTCCACATTCCATTCCATTCCACTCGTTCAATTCAATTCCATTCCAAATTCCAGTCCATTACCCTCCACATTCCATTCCATTCCATTCCATTCCATTCCACATTCCTTTCCAGATTCCATTCCACATTCCAATCCACATTCCATTGTAGATTCCATTCCATTCCATTCCACATTCCATTCCATTCTGTTCTCCTCTAGTCCACATTCCATTCAATTCTAGATTCCATTACTTTCCATTCAACATTCCTGAACATTAGATTTCACACTCCATTCAACATTCCATTCCACCACATTCCACTCCATACCATTCCATATTGCATTCAATTCCATTCCACATTCCATTCCACATTTTGTTCCATTCGTCATTGCACATTCCATTCCATTCTATTCCATTGCATTCCTCATTCCATTACACATTACAATCCGTTCCATTACACTGTCTATTCCATTACTTTCCACATTCCATTCCAAATTCCATTCCATTCCTTTTCCCATTCCATTCCATATTCCATTCCTTTCCCTTCCACATTCCAAAACTCTCCATTAACTTCAATTCCACATTCCATTATATTGCATTCCCTTCCATTCCACGTTCCATTCCGTTAAATTCCACATTCAATTCCATTCAATTCCACGTTCCACTCCTTTTCTTTCCATTGCAATCCACATTCCATTACATTCCCATCCATTCCACATTCCATTCCTTTCCCTTCCACATTCCATTCCATTTCATTCAACATTCCATTCCTTCCACATTCCATTCCATATTGCATTCCACATTCCATTCCATTATATTTCATTCCCGTCCACAGTCCATTCCATTCCATTCCATTCCAGATTCCATTCCATTCCATTCCATATTCCTGTCCGTTGCATTCAACACTTCTTTCCATTCCTTTCCACATTCCATTCCACTCAATTCCACATTTCATTCCACATCCCATTCCAGATTCCTTTCCATTACATTCCACATTCCTTTCCATTATATTCCAATCCAGTCCACATTCCATTCCATTCCATTCCTTTCCTCATTCCTTTCCATTCCATTCCACATTCTATTCCATTCCATTTAACATTCCATTACATTCCACCTTCCGTTCCACATTCCATTCCATTCCATTCCATTCCCTTCCTCATTCCATTCCATTCCCTTCCACATTCCATTGCATTCCATTTCTTTGCATTCCACATTTCTTTCCAATCCATTGCATTCCACATCCTATTACATTCCATGCCACATTCCATTCCATTCCATTACATTCCACTCCACATTCCATTCCACATTCCATTCCATTCCATTCCACATTCCATTCCATTCCATTTTACATTTCATTCCATTCCATTCAATTCCACATTAAATTCAACTCCATTTCACACTCCATTTCATTCCATTTCACATTTCATTCCATTCCATTGAATTCCACATTAAATTCAACTCCATTTCACATTCCATTTCATTCCACTCTATTCCATTCCACTCCACATTCCATTCCACATTCCATTCCATTCTTTCCACATTACATTCCACATTGAATTCCATTCCATTCCACATTCCATTCCAATCCATTCCACAATCAATTCCATTCCATTCCATTCCATTCCATTACAATCCATTCCACCCTCCACTCCACATTCATTTCCATTCCATTCCACATACCATTGAACATTCCATTCCATTCTTTTGCACTATCCATTCCAATCCACATTCCATTCCTTTCCACATTCCATTCCATTCCACATTCAATTCCTTTCCATTCCATATTCCATTAGACATTCCTTTCCATTCCATTCCACATTCCATTCCATTCCATTATTTTCCATTAGACATTCAATTCCATTCCATCGCATACCATTCCACATTTCTTTCCATTCCATTCCATTATACAATCCATTACATTCCATTACACATTCCTTTCCAATCCATTCCACATTACACTCCACATTCCATTCCGTTCCATTCCATTATACAATCCATTACATTCCATTACACATTCCTTTCCAATCCATTCCACATTACACTCCACATTCCATTCCGTTCCATTCCACATTCTTTTCCAATCCATTTCACACTGCATTCCACGTTCCATTCCATTCCATTCCATTCCATTCCACGTTCCATTCCACATTCGATTCCACATTCCATTCCACATTAAATTGCATTCCATTCCATTACACGTTCCATTCCACATTCCATTCCACATTCAATTCCACATTCCATTCTATTCAATTCCATGCTGCATTCCACATTCCATTCCATTCCATTCCACATTCCATTTCATTACATTCCACTTTGCATTCCACATTCCATTCCATTCCGTTCAATTCCATTCCATTCTGTTCCATTCCATTCCATTTTATTCCATTCAATTCCATTCCATTCAACATTCCATTCAACTTTCCATTCCATTCCACATTCCAATCCATTCCATTTAATTCCTTTCCACATTCCATTTCACATTCCATTCCATTCCATTCCATTCCAGATTCCATTCCATTCCATTTCACATTGAATTCCATTCCGTTCAACATTCCATTCCATTCCATTCCTTTCCATTCCATATTCCATTGCATTCCACGTTCCAATCCACAACACATTCCATTCCATTGCACATTGCATTCCCCATTCCTTTCTATTCTTTCCACATTCCATTCCACTTTCCATTCCACATTCCATTCCACATTCCATTACATTACATTCCTTTAAATTTCAGTCCAGATTCCATTCGATTCAATTTCATTCCACATTCCATTACATTTCACTCCACATTCCTTTCCATTCCATTACACTCTCCATTCCATATTCCATTCAACTACATTCCACATTCCATTCCACATTCCATTGCATTCCTTTCCGCATTCCATTCCATTCCTTTCTATTCCATTTTCCTTTCCCCATTCAATTCCGTTACTTTCCACATTCCATTCCATTTAATTCCTTTTCATTCCACATTTCATTGCATTCCATTCCATTCCACATTCTATTCCATTCCATTCCACATTCCATTCCATTACATTCCACATTCTCTTACATCCCATTCCAAATTCCATTCCAATCCATTCCACGTTCCACATTGCATTCCACGTTTCATTCCTTTCCACATTCCATTCCATTACATTCCACATTCTCTTACATCCCATTCCACATTCCATTCCAATCCATTCCACGTTCCACATTGCATTCCACCTTCCATTCCATTCCACAATCCTTTCCAAATTCCATTCCATTATATTCCACATTCCATTCCACATTCCTTTCCATTCCATTCCACATTACATTCCACGCTGTATTACATACCACTATGCATTCCATTCCGTTCCATTCCATTCCACATTCCATTTCATGTTCTATTGCACTCCACTCCACGTTCCATTACATTCCACTTTACGTTCCATTCCATTTCACGTTCCATTCCATTCAATGTTCCCTTTCATTCCATTCCACGTTCCATTCCATTCCAAGTTCCATTCCATTCCATGTTCCATTCCATTCCATTCCACGTTCCATTCCATTCCAAGTTCCATTCCATTCCACGTTCCATTCCATTCCATTCCACGATGCATTCCACGTTCCTTTCCACCTTCCATTCCACTTTCCATTCCATTCCATTACACGATCCATTACTTATACATTTCCAAATTCCATTCCATCCCATTCCACATTCCATTCCATTCCATTCCACATTCCATTCCATTGTATTCCACATTCCATTCCATTATCCATTCCAATCCACATTCCATTCCACATTGCATCCCATTCCATCTACATTCCATTCCATTCCCTTCCATTCGACATTCCATACAATTCCATTCCATTGCATTCCACTTTCCTTTCCATTCCATTCCACTTTCCATTCCATTTGATTTCACATTGCTTTCCATTCCATTTCTTTCCACATTCCATTCCATTCCATTCCACATTCCATTCCGTTCCTTTCCATTCCATTACATGTTCCATTCCAATTTCCGTTCCCCTTTCCATGTCGCTTCTTTCCATTCCTTTCCAGGTCCCATTCCAAATTCCATTCCACATTCAATTTCATTCCTTTCCACGTTCCATTCCAAATTCCATTCCACTTTCCATTCCATTCCATTCCACATTCCGTTCCATTCCATTCCACTTTCAATTCAATTTCATTCCGCATTTCATACCATTCCATTTCACATTCCATCCCATTCCATTCCATTCCATTGCACTCCACGTTCCATTCCAATCCTTTCCACTCGACATTTCATTACATTCCATTCCACATTCCATTCCATTCCACATTCCATTCCATTCCATTCAAAATTCCATTCCATTCCATTCGTTTCCATTCTACATTCCATTCCATACCATTCCTTTCCACATTCCATTCCATTCCATTCCACGTTCTATTCCATTCCATTCCATTCCACTTTCCATTCCAAATTCCATACCTCCTTGCATTCCATTCTATTCCATTCCACATTGCATTCCATTCCATTCCTCATGCCATTCCATTCCATCTTCCATTCCATTCCATTCCACATTCAATTCTATTCCATTACACATTCCATTCCATTCCATTCCATTACACATTCCATTCCATTCCATTCCATTCCACATTCCATTCCAGATTCCTTACAACATTCCATTTCGCGTTGCATTCCATTTCATTTCACTTTAAATTCTATTCCATTCCGCATTCCATTCCATTGCATTCCATTCCACATTCCGTTCCATTCCATTCCACATTCCATTCCATTCCATTCCATATTCCATTGTGTTCCCTTTCATTCCACATTCCATTCCATACTATTCCACATACCATTCAACATTCCATTCCAAACCATTCCACATTGCATTCCGTTCCATTCCACATTCCATTCTATTCCATTCGAGTCCATTCCCTTCCACATTCCATTCCTTTCCATTCCTCTCCACATTCCCTTCCATTCCATTCCTTTCCACATTCTATTCCAATCCATTCCACCTTCCATTCCACATTCCATTCAATTCCATTCCACGTTCCATTCCACGTTCCATTCCATTCCATTTCACATTCCATTCCACAGTCCATTCCATTTCTTTCCACCTTCCCTTCCATTCCATTCCATGTTCCATTGCACGTTCCATTCTCCCTTCTGTTACGTAACATTCCACCTTCCATTCCACATTCCATTCCTTTCCACGTTGCTTTCCACTTTCCATTCCACATTCCATTCCACATTCCATTCCCCATTCCATTGCATTCCACTCCACATTCCTTTCCATTCCATTTCACTTTCTATTCCATTCCTTTTCACATTCAATAGCATTCCACATTCCATTCCAAATTCCATTCCATTCCATTCCACATTCCATGCCACATTCCATTCCACATTGCATTCCATTGCATTCCTCATTCCTTTCTACCTTCCATTGCATTCCTTTCCACATTCTGTTCGACGTTCCATTGCTTTCTATTCCACCTTCAATTCCACGTTCAATTCCAGAATCCATTCCATTCCTTTCCACGTTCCATTGCACTTTCCACTACCCATTTCATTCCACATTCCATTAACTTCCCTTTCCACATTCCATTATATGACATTCCACGTTGTATTCCACGTTCCATTCCCTTCCATTCCACATTCCATTCCATTCCATTTCACTTTCCATTACACGTTCCGTTCCACATTTCATTCCTCGTTTCACTCCACGTTCCGTTCAACGTTCCATTTCTTTCCACTCCACATTCCATTCCATTGCCTTACACATTCCATTCCTTTCCTTTCCATTCCATTCCACATTCCATTCCACATTCCATTCCCTTCCATTACAGATTCCATTCTATTCCCTTCCACATTTCATTCCATGTTCCATTCCACGTTCCATTCCACGTTCCATTCCAGCACATTCCACATTCCATTCCACATTGCATTCCATTCCAGACCATATTCCATTGCACATTCAAACCATTTCATTTAAACATTCCATTCCATTCCATTCCACATTGCATTCCAAATTCCATTCCATTTCACACTGCATTCCACATTCCATTACACATTCCATTGCATTCCATCCCACATTCCATTCCACGTTCCATTCCACGTTCCATTCCACATTCCATTCCACATTCCATTCCATTCCATTCCACATTGCATTCCACATTGCATTCTATATTCCATACCATTCCATTGCACATTACTTTCCATAATCTATTCCATTCAATTCCCTGTTCAATTCCACGTTCCTTTCCACGTTCCATTCCACATTCCATTCCACGTTTCTTTCCATTCCATTCCACATTGCATTCCACAGTCCATTCCCCATTCCATGCCATTCCATTGCACATTCCATTTCACAATCCATTCGATTCAATTCCACATTCAATTCCAAGTTCCGTTCCACATTCAATTCCGCTTTCCCTTCCACATTCTATTTCACTTTCCATTCTATTCCCTTCCATTTCATTCCAAATTCCAATCCATTCCATTCCACATTCCTTTCCTTTCCATTCAATACCACATTCCATTTCAAATTGCTTTCCACTTTCCATTCCATTCCATTCTATTACACTTTCCATTCCATTACATTCCACATTCCATTCCACTTTGCATTCCAATTTCCATTCCACGTTCCGTTCCATTGCATTCGACATTCCATTCCATTCCATTTCACATTCTATTGCATTAAATTCCGCATTCCATTAGAGTCCATTCCATTCCATTCCACTTTCCAATCCATTCCATTCCATTCCACATTCCAAACCATTCAATTCCATATTAAATTCCATTGCATTTCACATTCCATTCCATTCCATTCCACTTTCAATTTCATTCCATTCCCTTTCATTCCACATTCCATTCCACATTGCAAACCATTCCATACCCCATTCCATTCCATTTCATCCACATTTCTTTCCATTGCATTCCACATTCCAATACACATTCCTCTCCATCCATTCCTTTGCACATTCCATTCCACATTCCATTCCATTCCTTTTCACATTCAATTCCATTCCATTCCATTTCACATTCCATCCCACATTCCATTTCTTTCCATTTCACATTCCTTTCCACTCCTTTCCACATTCCATTCCGCCTTCAATTCCATTCCATTCCACATTCCATTGGACCTCCATTCCATTCCATTCCACATTCCTTTCCATTGCATTTCTCTTTCTATTGTAATACATTCCACGTTGCTTTCCACGTTCCATTCCACGTTCCATTCCACTTTCCATTTCACATGCCATTTGACATGCCATTCCATTCCATTCCAATTTCCATTCCACATTCCATTCAGTTACATTCCACTTTCCTTTCCATTAGTTTACACATTGCAATCCACATTCCTTTCCACATTCCAGTCCAAATTAGATTCCATTCCATTCCGCTTTCCATTCCATTCCACATTGCATTCCAGATTCCATTCCTTTCCACTCCATTCCGTATTACGTTTCATTCCATTCCACATTCAATTCCATTCCATTCCACGTTCCATTCCATATCTTTCCATTCCCCATTCTATTGATTCCACTTTCCACTCCATTCCACTCCACATTCCGTTAAGTTCCATTCCATTCCACTCCATATTCCTGTCCATTCCTTTGCAAATTGAAGTGCACATTCCATTCCATTCCATTCCCCACTCCATTCCAAATACGATTCCATTCCATTCTTCCTTCCATTCCACGTACCTTTCCACATTCCATTCCACATTGCATTCCACTTTCCATTCTCTTCCATTCCACTTTCCGTTCTACATTCCATTCCACATTCCTTTCTATTCCATTGCAAAGTGAAGTGCACATTCCACTTCATTCCATTCCCCACTCCATTTCACATTCAATTCCATTCCATTCTATCTTCCATTCCACGTTCCTTTCCACATTCCATTCCACATTGTATTCCACATTCAATTACATTTCTTTCCACTTTCCATTCTACATTCCATTCCACATTCCATTCCACATTCCATTCCTTTCCATTCAACGTTCCATTCCACATTCCGTTCCAGATTCTGACATATTGCTTTCCACATTCTATTGAGCATTCCATTCCACATGCCATTCCTTTCCATTCCACACTCGATTCCACATTCCATCCCATTCCACATTCCAGTCCACATTGCGTCCCGCATTCCATTCCATTCCATTCCGCATTCCATTCCACATTCCTCTCCATTCTATTCCGCATTCCACTCCACATTCCATGCCACGTTCCATGAGATTGAATTCCACATTCCGTTGCACTTTCAATTCCACATTCTATTCCACATTCCATTCCATTCCATTCCACTTTCCATTCCACGTTCCATTTCACATTCCATTACACGTTTCACTCCACATTCCATTCCATTCCATTCCACGTTTCATTCCAGATTCCATTCCATTCCATTCCATTCCACGGTCCATTCCATTCCATTCCACTTTCCATTCCAAATTCCATTTCACTTTCCATTCCATTCCTTCCAATTCCATTACACCTTCTATTCCATTGCATTCCACATTCCATTCCACATTCCATACCATGTTCTATTCCATTCCATTCCACGTTGCATTCCAGTTTCCATTAGGCGTTCCATTCCACTTTCCGTTTAATTCCATTCCACGTTCCATTCCGTATTCCATTCCATTCCATTTCACATTCCATTCCATTCCTTTCCACATTCCATTCCTTTCCATTCCACTTTCCATTACATTCCATTATACTATCCATTCCACTTTCCTTTCCACGTTCCATGCCACGTTCCTTTCAACGTTCCACTCCATTCCATTCCACGTTCCATTCCACTCCATTCCGAGATCCATTTCATTCCATTCCACATTCCATTCCTCATTCCATTTCATATTCCATTCCACCTTCAATTCCATTCCATTCCATTGCATTTCACAATTCCTTTCCACATTCCATTGCATTCCATTACATTCCATTCCACATTCCACTCCATTCCATTACATTCCTTTTCACATTCCATAAAATTCCATTCCATTCTGCATTCCATTCCTTTCCATTCCCCATTCCATTCCATTTCATTCCAAATTCCTTTCAATTGCATTCCATTCCATTCCCCTTTACATTACACATTCCATTACACATTCCATTCCATTCTTTTCCACATTCCATTAAATTCATTTCCATTCCACATTCCATTTCATGTTCCATTCCACGTTCCATTCCACGTTCCATTCCATTCCATTCCATATTCCACACGATTCCATTGCATTCCATTACGGAATTCATTCTATTCCAATCCACACTCTATTCCACATTCCATTCCTTTCCATTCCACATTTCATTCCACATTCCATTCCGCGTTCCATTCCCTTCCATTTCAGGCTCCATTCCAGCTTCCAATCCACATTCCATTCCATATTCCATTCCACGTTCCATTCCATTCCATTACACGTTCCGTTCCACATTCCATTCCATTCCATGCCACTTTCCATTCCACATTCCATTCCATGTTCCATTCCACGTTCCATTCCATTCCAATCCACGTTCCGTTCCACACTGCATTACTTCCGTGTTCCATTAAACATTCCATTCCATATTCTAATCCACATTGCACTCCGTTCCATGACATGTGCCACTCCACTTTCCATTCCTTATTCCATTCCACATTCCATTCCATTCCATTCCACATTCCTTTACATTCCATTCCATATTCCGTTGCATTTCATTCCACATTCCATTCCACATTCCAGTCCGTTCCATTCCACTTTCCATTCCACATTCCTATTATTCCATTCCACATTCCATTCCACTCCATTCCACATTCCTTTCCACATTCCATTCCCCTTTCCTTTCGATTCCATTCCACGCTCCGTTCCACCTTCCATTCCAAGATGCATTCCATGTTCCATTCCACGACACATTCCATTCCATTCCACTTTCCACTCCACGTTCCACTCCATATTTCATGCCACATTCCATTGAAAATTATATTCCACATTCCATTCCATTCCATTCCACATTGCATTCCATTGCAGTCCACATTCCAATCCACATTCCTTTAGATTCCATTTAAACTTTCCACTCTATTCCATTCCACATTTCATTCCACCTTCCATTCCATTCCACATTCCATTCCACTCCACATTAAATTCCGCATTCCATTCTACACTCCATTCCACACTCCATTCCATACCATTCCATATTCCATTCCACATTCCCTTCCATTCCATTCCACGTTCCATTGCACGTTCCATTCCTCATTCAGTTGTACATTCCATTGCACATTCCATTCCATTCCATTCCACATTAAATTACATTCCATTCCAGTTTACAATCCATGTACAATTCCACTTTCCATTCCATTCCAATCCACGTTCCATTCCACATTCCATTGCATTCCATTCCACTTTCTTTTCCACATTCCATTCCATATTGCATTCCTTTCCTTTCCACATTCCATTCCATATTCCGTTCCATTTAATTGCACATTCCATTTCATGTCATTCCACACTCCATTCCGCATTCCATTCCATTCCATTCCACATTCCGTTCCACGTGGCATTCCATTCTATTCCACTTTCCTTTCCACGTTACATTCCACATTCCATTCCACTTTCCATTTCAGATTCCTTTCCACATTCCATTTGACATTCCATTCCATTCCATTCCACATTCCTTCCATTCCATTCCACATTCCATTCCACATTGCCTGCCACATTCCATTCCATTCCATTCCACATTCCATTCCAGATACCATTCCACGGTCCATTGCATTCCATTCCACATTCCATTCCATATTCCGTTCCATTCAATTCCACTTTCCAATTCATGTCATTCCACACTCCATTCCGCATTCCATTCCATTCCTTTCGACATTCCGTTCCACGTGGCATTCCATTCCATTCCACTTTCCATTCCACGTTACATTCCAGATTGCATTCCACTTTCCATTTCAGATTCCTTTCCAAATTCCATTTGACATTCCATTCCATTCCATTCCACATTCCTTCCATTCCATTCCACATTCATTCCACATTGCCTGCCACATTCCATTCCATATTCAATTCCAGATACCATTCCACGGTCCATTGCATTCCATCCCACATTCCATTCCACTTTCCATTCCATTCTATTGAACGTTGCATTCCATATTCACTTCCACGTTCCATTCCACGTTCCATTCCACATTCCATTCCATTCCATTCGACATTACATACCATTCCATTCCACATTCCTTCCATTCCATTCCACATTCATTCCACATTGCCTGCCACATTCCATTCCATATTCAATTCCAGATACCATTCCACGGTCCATTGCATTCCATCCCACATTCCATTCCACTTTCCATTCCATTCTATTGAACGTTGCATTCCATATTCACTTCCACGTTCCATTCCACGTTCCATTCCACATTCCATTCCATTCCATTCGACATTCCATACCATTCCATTCCATTACCTTCCACAATCTATTCCATTACATTCCACTTTTGATTCCACATTTCTTTGCACATTCCATTCTGTTCCATTCCACATTCCATTCCGCACTCCTTTCCGTTTTGCATTCCACATACCATTCCATTCCATTCAATATTACATTCCACATTCCATTCCATTCAATTCCACATTCCATTCCACATTTTATTCCACATTCCATTCCACATTCCATTCCATTCCATTCCACATTCCATTCCTTTCCTTTCCAATTCCCATTCCATTCCATTCCATATTCCATTACAAGTTCCATTCCAGTACTTTCAAGGTTCCATTCCGCATTCCATTGCACACATTCCATTCCATTCCTTTCCACATTGTATTCCATTTCATTACACGTTCCATTCCACATTTCATTCCACATCCAATTCCATTCCATTCCACATTCCATTCCACATTCCATCCCTCATTCCATTCCATTCCACATTCCATTCCACATTACATTCCGCAGTTCATTCCCCCTTCCATTCCACACTCTATTCCACGTTCCATTCTCATTCCATTGTGTTTCGTTGCACATTCTATTCCACAATCGGTTGGATTTCAATTCACATGCCATTCCACATTCCTTTCAATTCCATTCCATTCCATTCCACATTCCATTCCATGTTCCATTCCAATGCCGGTTAAATTCCATCAACATTAGATTCCATTCCATTCCAAATTCCATTCCTTTCCATTCCTTTCCATTCCATTCCATATTCCATTCGACATTCCACTCCATTCCATTCTACATTCCATTCCATTCCATTCCTTTCCATTACACATTCCATTAAAGTCCATTCCATACCATTACAAATTCCTTTCCATTCCATTCCATTGTACAATCCAATGCATTCCATTACACATTCCTTTCCAATACATTCCACATTCCATTCTGTTCCATTCCACATTCCTTTCCAATCCATTTCACATTCAATTCCACTTTCCTTTCCATTCCATTCCACATTCCATTCCAATCCAGTCCACATTCCACTCCACGTTCCATTCCATTCCATTCCACGTACCATTCCACCTTCCATTCCACATTCCACTCCATTCCATTCCATTCCGACTTCCATTCCACATTCCATTGCACATTCTATTCCATTCCATTGTATTCCATTCCACGCTGCATTCCACGTTCCATTCCATTCCATTCCACATTCCATTCCATTACATTCCTCTTTGCATTCCCCATTCCATTCCATTCCTCGTTCCATTCCACAGTCCGTTCCGGATTCTGTTAGACATTCCACTCCATTCCATTCAATTCCATTCCATTCTGTTCCATTCCATTCCATTTCATTCCTTTCAATTCCATTCCATTCAAAATTCCATTCCATTCCACATTCCATTCCATTCCATTCCACATTCCATTCCATTCCATTCCATTACTTTCCACATTCCATTCCACATTCCATTCCATTCCATTCCGTTCCTTTCCATTCCAGATTCCGTTCCATTCCATTCCACATTCAATTCCATTCCATTCAACATTCCACTCCATTCCATTCCTTTCCATTCCACATACCATTCCATTCTATTCCATTCCATATTGCATTGCACAACACACTCCATTCCATTGCACATTCCATTCCACGTTCCATTCTTTTCCTTTCCACATTCCATTCCACTTTCCATTCCACATTCCATTCCACATTCCATTCCATTCCATTACATATTCCATTCCATTCCATTCCATTCCATTCCATTCCATTCCATTACGGTCAACATTACATTCGACTCAATTTCATTCCAGATTCCATTACATTTCATTGCACATTCCTTTCCATTCCATTCCACTCTCCACTCCACATTTCATTCCACAACATTCCACATTCCTTTGCACATTCCATTCCATTCCTTTCCGCATTTCATTCCATTCCATTCAATTCCGCATTCCTTTACACATTCAATTCCGTTACTTTCCAAATTCCTTTCCTTTTCATTCCTTTTCATTCCACATTTCATTCCATTCTATTGCATTCCACATTACATTCCATTCTATTCCACATTCCATTCCATTACTTTCCACATTCTCTTACATCCCATTCCACATTCCATTCCAATCCATTCCATGTTTCATTCAATTCCGTTCCACATTCCATTCCACATTCCATTCCAATCCACATTCCTTTCCAAATTCCATTCCATTACATTCCACATTCCATTCCACATTTCTTTCCATTCCATTCCACATTGCATTCCATGCTGTATTCCATGCCACTATGCATTCCACTCCTTTCCATTCCATTCCATATTCCATTCTATGTTCCATTGCACTCCATTCCACGTTCCATTCCATTCCATTCCATGATACATTCCATTCCATTTATCCCTTCCATTACATTCCACGTTCCATTCCATTCCATTCCACGATCCATTCCATTTCATTCCATTCCACATTCCATTCCATTAAATTCAATTCCATTCCACATTCCATTCCATTACATTCCATTCCATTACACTTTATATTATGTTCCACGTTCCATTCCAAGTTCCATTCCACATTCCGATCCACATTCCATTTCTTTCCATTCCACATTCCTTTCCACATACCATTCCTTTGCATTCTACCTTTCATTCAACATTCCATTTCACGTTCCATTCCACATCCATTCCACATTCCAATCCATTCCGTTCAAAATTCCATTCCACATTCCATTGCATTCCATTCAACCTTCGATTCCATTCCTATCAATTGCGTTCGTCTTTCCATTCCATTCCACCCACATTCCATTCCTTTCCATTCCACATTCCATTGCATTCCATTCAACATTCCGTTCCCTTCCATTCCACATTCCATTACAATAACATTTACATTACATTCCTCATTCCATTCCACTCCTTTCACATTCCATTCCATTCCTTTCCACAATCCATTCCTTTCCATTCCACGTTCCTTTCCATTCCATTCCACATTCCATTCCATTCCATTCCACCTTCCATTCCACTTTCCTTTCCATTCCACTTTCCATTCCCCATTCCATTCCATTCCATTCCACATTCCATTCCCCATTCCATTCCATTCCATTCCACATTTCATTCCATTCCATTCACGTTCCATTCCACATTCCATTCCATTCCACTCCACATTGCATTCCATTCAATTCCATTTTAAATTCTATTTCATTTTCTTCCGCATTTGATTGCATATTCTAGTACATATTCCATTCCTTTCCATTCCACATTCCATTCCATTGCATTTCACATTCCATTCCATTCCAAACCTCATTCTCTTTCATTTCATTCCACTCCAGTCCACATTCTGTTCAATTCCATTCCATTCCAACTTCCATTTTATTCAATTCCACATTCCATTCCATTCCATTCCACACACCATTCCAGAATCCATTCCATATTCCATTCCACATTTCATTCCATTCCATTCCGCAATCCATTACATTCCATTCCACATTCCATTCCACATTGAATTCCATTACATTTCATTCTACTTTTCGATCTATTCCTTTCCATTCCTGTGCAAATTCTATTCAATTCCCTTCCATTCCATATTCCATTCCTTTCCATTCCGCATTCAGTTCTATTCAATTCCACATTCCGTTCCTTTCCATTCCGCAGTCCATTGCATTCCATTCCACATTCCACTCCATTCCATTCCACATTCCATTCCATTCAATACCACTTTCCATTCCATTCCATTCCACTCCATTCCATTCAATTGCACGTTCCATTCCATTCCATTCCACATTCTATTCCACAGTCCATTCCGCATTGCATTCCACATTCCATTCCATTCCATTCCACATTCCATTCAATTCCATTGCACATTCCGTTAAACAGTCCATTCCACATACCATTCCTTTCCATTCCACTTTCCATTCCGTTACACTCCACATTCCGTTCCACATTCCATTCCATATTCCATTCCATTCCATTACACATTTAATTCCAAATTGCATTCCTTTCCATTTCACATTCCATTTCATTCCATTCCACGTTGCATTCCACGTTCCATTTTAGGTTCCATTCCATTTCATTCCATGTTCCTTTCCATTCCATTCTACATTCAATTCCAGTTTCCATTTCACATTCCATTACACATTCCATTTCACTTTCCACTCCTTTCCATTACCCAATCCATTCCATTCCGTTCCACATTCCATTCCACATTCCATTCCATTCCATTCCACATTCTATTCCATTCCATTTACCATTCCATTCCACGTTGCATTCCTCGTTGCTTTCCACTTTCTATTCCATGTTCCATTCCTTGTTCCATTCCTTTGCAGTCCACATTCCATTCCATTCCATTTCACATTCCATTCCACATAGCGTTCCATTCAAGTCCACATTCCATTCCACGTTGATTTCCATTCTATTTAAACACCCTATTCCATTCAACATTCCATTACAACTTCCATTCTATTCGACATTAAATTCCATTCCATTCCACATTCCATTGCACATCCCATTCCACGTTGCATTCCACATTCCATTCCACGTTCCATTTCCGTTCCCTTCCAAGTTCCACTTCACTTTCCATTCCATTGCATTCCACTTTCTATTCCACCTTTCATTGCATTCCATTCCACATTCTATTACACATTCCATTCCACATTCCATTGCACATTCCATTGCATTCTATTCCTCATTCTGTTCCTTTCCATTCCATTTTCCATTGCTTTCCATTCCACATTACATTCCACATTCCATTCCATGTTCCATTCCACATTCCTTTCCATGTTCTATTCCACGTTCCATTCCATTCCATTCCACGTTCCATTCCACATAACATTCCACATTCCATTCCACATTGCATTCCATTCCTTTCCACATTCCATTCCACATTTCATTCCACATTCCATTCCATATTCCAGGGGATTTAATTCCATGTTCCATTCCACATTCCATTCCATTCCACATTCCATTCCTCATTCCATTCCGTTCCATTCCACATTCCATTCCACATTCCATTCCACATTCCAATCCATTCCATTCCAGATTCCATTCCACTTTCCATTCCATTCCATTCTACATTCCATTCTCATTCCATTTTACTCCATTCCGCATTTCATACCAGATTCCATTCCATTCCATTCCACATTCCATTCCACTTTACTTTCCACTTTCCATTCCAAGATCCATTCCATGTTCCATTCCAGGTTCCATTGCATTCCATTCTACGTTCCATTCCATTCCAGTCCACGTACTATTTCATTCCATTCCACATTCCATTCCAAATTCCATTTCATTCCATTCCACAATCCATTCCACATTCCATTTTACTTTCCATTTTACTTTCCATTCCACATTCTATTTCACTTTCCATTCCATTCCATTATATTACACATTCCATTCCATTACACATTCCATTCCACTTCACTCCACATTCGTTTCCACATTCCATTCCACATTCCATTCCATTCCTTTCCATTCCATGTTCCATTCCATTCCATTCCATGTTCCATTCCATTACATTTCACATTCCAACCTATTCCATTCAACATTCCATTCCATTCATTTCCACATTCCCTTCCATTCCAGTCTATTCGATTGCATTCCACTTTCCATTACATTGTATTCCATTCCATTCCACATTCCATTCCATTGCATTCCGTTTTCCATTCCCTTCCATTCCCTTCCATGTTCCACTACATTCCATTCCATTCCCTATTCCATTCCATTCCATTCCACAATCCATTCCATTGCATTACACATTCCATTCCACGTGCCATTCCACCTCACATTCCATGTTCCTTTGCATGTCCCATTCCTCGTTCCATTCCTTTCCATTCCACATTCCATTCCATTCCCTTACACCTTCAATTGTATTCCATTCCACATTCCATTCCACGTTCCATACCATTCCATTTCATGTTCCATTCCACTTTCCATTCCACATTCCATGGCATATTACATTCCCGGTTCAATTCCATATTCCATTCCACATTCTATTCTGTTCCATTCCACATTCCATTACACACCCAATTCCACATTCCATTCCATTCCATTCCACATTCCATTCTACACTCCATTCCAAATTCCATTCCACATTCCATTCTATCTTCCTTTCCACCCCATTCCACATTCCATTCCACATTACATTTCACATTCCATTCCCATTACATTCCATATTTCATTTCGATTTCCATTCCATTCCATTCCACATTCCATTCCACATTCCCTTCCATTCCATTCCACATTCCATTCCACATTCCCTTCCATTCCATTACACATTCCATTCCATTCCATTCCACAATCGATTCCACATTCCATTCCATTCCCTTCCACAATCGATTCCATATTCCATTCCATTCCATTCCTCATTCCATTTCATTCATTTCCACGTTCCATTCCACTTTCCATTCCACGTTTCAATCCACTTTCAATTCCATTCAATTCCACATTCCATTACACATTGCATTCAACATTCCATTTCACCATCCATTCCATTCCACATTCCATTCCATTCCATTCCACATTCCATTCCATTCCTTTCCACTTTCCATTCGACATTTCATTCGTCATTCCATTCCATTCTACAATCCATTCCAAATTACATTCCACATTGCATTCAACTTTACATTCTACATTCCAGTCCATTCCATTCCCCATTCCATTCCATTCCATTAAACATTCCGTTCCACTTTTCGTTCCACGTTCCATTGCATTTTCCATTCCACGTTCCCTTCCATTCAATTCCACGTTCCATTCCACATTCCATTCCATTCCGTTGCACTTTCCTTTCCACATTCCATTCCACATTCAATTCGATATTACTTCCGTTTCTTTCCACATTCCATTCCGCATTCCATTCCACATGGCATTCCTTTTCATTCCACATTCTATTCCACATTCCTTTCACCATTCCATTCCACATTCCATTCCTTTCCATTCCACATTCCATTCCTCATTCCATTCCATTCCATTCCATTAAATTCCACATTCCATTCCACATTGCATTCCACATTCCATTCCATTCCATTCCACATTCCATTTCACGTTCCATTTCATTCCATTTGACGTTCCATTCCATGATCCATTCCACATTTCATTCCACATTGCATTCCACAATTCATTTCACTTTCCATTCCATTCTATTCCACATTCCATTCTTTCAATTCTACATTCCATTCCATTCCATTCCACATTCCTTTGCACATTCAATTCCCATCCATTCCAAATTCCATTCCATTAAATTCCATTCCACATTCCATTCCATTCCATATTCCATTCTATGCTATTCCAATTTTCACTCCATTCTATTCCGTTCCATTCCATTTCATTCCATTGCACATTCCATTCCATTGCATTCCATTCCACGTTCCATTGGACATTCCATTCCACTTTCCATTCCTTTGCATTTCTCGTTCCATTCCACTTTCGATTTCTTGTTCCATTCCATTCCATTCCACGTTCCATTCGACATTCCATTACATTCCTTTCCACGTTACTTTCCACATTCCATTCCATTCCATTCCACGTTCCATTCGACATTCCATTACATTCCTTTCCACGTTACTTTCCACATTCCATTCCATTCCATTCCATAGTCCATTCCACATTCCATTCCATTCCATTCCACGTTGCATTCCACGTTCCATTCCACATTCCATTCAACATTAAATTCCATTCTATTCCACATTCCATTCCACAATCCATTTCACTTTCCATTCCATTCCCTTCCTCATTCCGTTCCACAGACCATTCCATTGCTTTCCACATTCCATTCCACATTCCATTCCAGTCCATTCCACATTCCTTCCACATTTCATACCACGTTCCATTCCATGTTCCATTCCACGCTGCATTCAAGCTTCCATTCCTTTACATTCCACATTCCATTAAATCCAATTCCACGTTCCATTTCATTACGTTCCACTTTCCATTCAACATTCCAATTCATATTCCATTCCAAATTCTATTTCACATTTCATTTCACATTCCATTCCATTCCATTCCATTCCACATTCCATCCCTTTCCATTCCACGTTCCATTCCATTCCATTCTGCCTTCCATTCCACATTCTATTCAACATTCCATTCCATGTTGCCTTCCATTCCATTCCACATTCCATTCCGTCTTCCTTTCCTTTCCATTCAACCTTCCATTCCACACTCCATTGCACATTCCTTTCCAAGTTCCATTCCACATTCCGTTCCACAATCCATTCCACATTCCAATGCACTTTGCTTTCCACTTTCCATTAAATTCCCTGCCACATTGCATTCCACGTTCCATTTTGCATTCTATTGCATATCATTCCTAGTTCCATTCCACATTTCATTCCGTTTCATTCCACATTCCATTCCCTTCCATTCCACATTCCATTCCACACTTCATTCCACATTCCATTCCGCATTGAATTCTATTCCATTACATTCTATTCCACTTTCCATTCCACATTCCATTCCACATTTCATTTCATTCCATTCCACATTCCATTCTACCTTCCATTCCACTACATTCCACATTTCATTCCACATAACATTTCACTTTCCATTCCACATTACATTTCACATTCCATTCTCGTTACATTGCACATTGCATTTCGCTTTCCATTCCATTCCATTCCACATTCCATTCCACATTCCCTTCCATTCCATTACACATTCCATTCCATTCCATTCCACAATCGATTCCACATTCTATTCCATTCCATTCCACAATCGATTCCACATTCCTTTCCATTCGATTCCACATTCCATTCCATTCCTTTCTACGTTCCATTCCACTTTCCATTCCACGTTTCAATCCACTTTCAATTCCATTCAATTCCACATTCCATTACACATTGCATTCAACATTCCATTTCACCATCCATTCCATTCCACATTCCTTTCCATTCCGTTCCACATTCCATTCGACATTTCATTCCTCATTCCATTCCATTCCACAATCCATTCCAAATTACATTCCACATTGCATTCAACTTTACATTCTATATTTCTTTCCGTTCGACTTTCTAGTCCATTCCATTCCACATTCCATTCCATTCTATTAAACATTCCATTCCACTTTGCATTCAACGTTCCATTTCATGTTCCATTCCTCGTTCCCTTCCATTCAATTCCACGTTCCATTCCACATTCCATTCCATTCCGTTCCACTTTCCTTTCCACATTCCATTCCACATTCAATTCGACATTTGTTCCGTTTTATTCCACATTCCATTCTACATTCCATTCCATTACATTCCACATTCCATTCCACATTCCTTTCACCATTCCATTCCACATTCCATTCCTTTCCATTCCGCATTCCATTCAACATTCCATTCCATTCCATTCCACATTCCATTCCACATTCTATTCCATTACATTCTACATTCCATTCCACTTTGCATTCCACATTCCATTCCATTCCATTCCACATTCCATTTCACGTTCCATTGCATTGCATTAGACGTTCCATTCCAAGTTCCATTCCACATTTCATTCCACATTCCACTCCACATTTCATTTTAAATTCCATTACATTCCACATTCCATTCTTTCAATTCCACATTCCTTTCAATTCCATTCCACATTCCATTCCATTCCATTCTGCATTCCATTGCACATTCCATTCCCATCGTTTCCAAATTCCATTCCTTTAAATTCCATTGCACATTCCATTCCATTCCATTCCATTCCATATTCCATTCTATTCTTTACCACTTTTCACTCCACTCCATTCACTTCCATTCCATTCCATTCCAATCCACATTCCATTTCAAATACTTTTCCATTCCATTCCACATTAAAACCATTCCATTCCATTCCATGAAACATTACTATACATCCCATTCCACATTCTTTTTCATTTTATTCCTCATTCCATTACACGTTCCATTCAAAGTTCCATTCCATATTCCATTCCACGTTGCCTCCCACGTTCCCTTCTACTTTCCACTCCACCTTCCTTTCTATTCCTGTCCACATTCCATTTCACATTCCATTCTATTCCATTCCGCGTTCCATACCATTGCATTCCATTCCATTCCACATTCCATTCCATTCCATTCCATTCCATATTCCAATCTATTCTATTCCACTTTTCACTTCATTCCATTCCATTCCATTCCATTTCATTCCATTCCACATTCCATTCCATTCCATTGCATTCCACGTTCCATTCTACATTCCATTCCACGCTCCACTCCATTCCATTTCTTGTTCCATTCCACTTTCCATTCCACGTTCCATTCATTCCATTCCACGTTTAATTCGACATTCCATTCCATTCCGTTCCACATTACATTCCACATTCCATTCCATTCCATTCCATATTCCATTACACATTCCATTCCATTCCATTCCAAGTTACAATCCACGTTCTATTCCACATTCCATTCCACATTAAATTCCATTCTATGCCACATTCCATTGCACATTCCATTCCACATTCCATTCCATTCCATTCTACTTTCAATTCCACTTTCCATTCCACATTCCATTCCATTCCGTTCCACATTCCTTCCACTTTTCATTCCACGTTCCATTCCAAGTTCCATTCCACGTTCCATTCCGGCTTCCATTCCTTTGCATTCCACGTTCCATTCCATTCCATTCCACGTTCCATTTCATTACGTTCCACACTCCATTCCACTTTCCAATTCACATTCCATTCCACATTCCATTTCACATTCCATTCCACATTCCATTTCACATTGCATTCCTTTCCATTCCATTCGATTCCACTTTCCATTCCTTTCCAGTCCACATTCCATTCCATTGCATTCCTTTCCATTCCTTTCAATTTCACTTTGCATTCCTTTCCAGTCCACATTCCATTCCATTGCATTCCTTTCCATTCCATTCGATTCCACTTTCCATTCCTTTCCAGTCCACATCCCATTCCATTGCATTCCACACTAAATTCCATTCCATTCCACCTTAAGTTCCATTCCATTCCATTCCATTCTACATTCCATACAATTCCATTGCATTCCGCATTCCATTCTTTCAATTCCACATTCCAATCCATTCCATTCCACATTCCATTGCACATTCCATTCCCATTAATTACAAATTCCATTTCATTGAATCCCGTTCCACCTTCCATTCCATTCTATTCCATTCCATATTCCATTCTTTTCTAATCCACTTTACACACCATTCCCTTCCATTCCATTCCATTCCATTCCCCCTTCCATTCCCTTCCATTCCACATTCCATTCCCTTCCATACTCCGTTCCATTCCATTCCATTTCATTCCATTCCACATTCCATTCCATTCCATTACATTTCACGTTCCGTTCTACATTCCATTCCACGTTCCATTCCATTCCATTTCTCGTTCCATTTCACTTTCCATTGCACGTTCCACTCCATTCCTTTCCGCGTTCCATTCCTTTCCATTCCACGTTTCATTCGACATTCCATTCCATTCCATTCCATTATACGTTACATTCCACATTCCATTCCATTCCACGTTTCATTCCACATTCCATTCCACATGACATTCCATTCTATTCCACGTTCCATTCCACATTCCATTCCACATGCCATTCCCTTCCATTCCACATTCCATTTCATTCTATTCCGCTTTCCATTCCACGTTTCCTTCCACGTTTCATTCTACGTTCCATTCCACTTTCTCTTCCATTCCAATCCATATTCCACTTCAAATTCCACTCCATTCCATTCCACATTCCAAACCATTCCATTCCACTCCATTCCACAGTCCATTCCACATTCCTTTCCACATTCCTTTCCGTTCTATTCCACATTCCATTCCACGTTTCATTCCAAGATTCATTCCATATTCCATTCCACGTTGCATTCCAAGTTCCCTTCTTCTTCCCACTACACGTTCCCTTGTATTCCAGTCCACATTCCTTTAAACATTCCATTCCATTCCATTCCACATTCCATACCATTCCATTCCACATTCCATTCCATTACATTCCACTTTCCTTTCCAAATTCCACTCCATTCCATTAAACATTCCTTTCCACATTGCATTCCATTCCATTCCACATTCCCTTCCATTCCATTCTACGTTACATTCCACCTTCCATTCCACTTTCCATTACACATTCCATTACACATTCCATTACACGTTCAATTTCATTCCATTCCTTTTTCCATTCCATGTTCCATTCCACAATGCATTCCACATTCCATTCCACGTTCCATTCCATATTCCATTGTATTCCTTTCCTCATTCCTTTCAATTCTATTCCATTCCATTCCACATTCCATTCCTTTCCATTCCACGTTCCATTCTATTCCATTCCTCATTCCATTCCACCTTCCATTCCATTCAATTCCAAATTCCATTCTATTCCAATACAGTTTCCATTCTACATTCCTTTCCTTTATATTTCACGTTGCATTCCACATTCTATTCCATTCCATTCCACAATCCTTTACATTCCATTCCTCATACCATTCCAGATTCCATTCAACATTCCATTCCACATTCCATTCCATTGCATTCCACATTTCATTCCTTTTCTTTGCATTGCACCTTCCTTTTCATTCCATTCTACATACCATTCCATTTCACATTGCGTTTCATTCCATTCCACATTCCATTCCACATTCAATTCCATTTCATTCCACCTTGCTTCAACATTCCATTCAATTCCATTCCAATATTGATTCCACATTTCATTCCATTCCACAATTAATTCCACATTCCACTCCATTCCATTCCACATTCCTTTTCTTTCCGTTCTACGTTCCATTCCATGTTCCATTCCACGTTCCATTCCGCTTTTTATTCCACGTCCCTTTCTACGTTTCATTCCCTTCCAATTCCACGTTCCATTATATTATATTCCATGCTGTATTTCATTCCATTCCACATCCAATTCCACATTTCTTTCCATATTTCATTTCACATGCCACTGCATTCCATTCTGTTCTATTCCACATTCCATTCAATTCCATTCCACATTTCATTCCATTCCATTCCACATTCTATTCCATTCCATTCCCCTCCACATTCCATAGCAAATTCCATTCCCTTCCCTTCCACATTCCATTCCACTCCATTCCACATTGCATTCCACATTCCATTCCAAATTCTATTCTACATTCCATTCCACATTCCATTCCATTCCCTTCCATTCCATTCCATTCCACATTTCATTCCACATTCCAATCCAGTTTCCATTCCATTCCATTCGACATTCAATTGCATGTTCAATTCCTTTCCATTCCACATTCCAGTCCACTTTCCATTCCATGTTCAACTCGGTTCCATTCCACATTCCATTCCTCACTACATTATGTTCCATTCCACATTGCATTCCCCTTTCCATTCCATTTCATTACACATACCTTTCCACATTCCATGCCACATTCCATTCCACATTCCATTCATTTCCATTCCACATTCCATTCTACATTATATTCCATTCCATTCCACATTCCATTTCACTTTCCATTGCATTACTGTCTGCATTCCTTTCCACATTCCATTCCATTCCATTCAGCGTTCCATTCCATTCCAATCCACTTTGTATTCCACATTCCATTCCATTCTATTCCACTTTCTATTCCACATTCCATTCCACATTCCATTCCTTTCCATTGCACTTTCCTTTTCACGTTTCATTAAATTTCACTACAGGTTCCATTCCACTTTCCATTCCACTTTCCATTCCAGTTACCATTCCTTTCCATTACAGGTTCCATTCCACGTTCCATTCCACATTCCATTCCCTTCCATTCCACCTTCCATTCCACATTCCACTCAATTCCATTCCACATTCAATTCCACATTCCATTCCATTCCATTCCACCTTCAATTCCACATTCCATTCCATTCCATTTCATTCCATTCCATTGCATATTCCATTATATTCTCTTCCATTCCGTTCCACATTCCGTACAATTCCACTGCATTGAACATTCCATTCCTTTCCATAACACTCTAATGCTTTCCATTCCTCTTTCCATTCCATTCAATTCCACATTCCGTTGCATTCCATTCCACATTTTATTCCATTCCATTCCACATCCCATTCAATTGCATTCCATATTCCATTCCACTTCCCAGTACACGTTCCATACCATGTTCCATTCCATGTTTCATTCCATTCCATTCCACATTCCATTCCATTCCATTCCAGCTTCCATTCCACATTCCACTCCATTCCATGCCACATTCCATTCCTTTCCACCTTCCATTCCACATTCCATTCCACATTCCCTTCCTCATTCCATTCCATTAAATTGCACATTCCTTTCCACGTTCCATTCCATTCCATTCCACATTCCATTCTACTCCATTCCACATTCCATTCCGTTCAATTCCACCTTCCATTCCATTCTATTCCACATTCAATTCCATTCCATTCTATTCCACGTTCCATTCCACCTTCCATTCTATTCTAACCTCAATTCCAGATTCCATTCCATTCCATTCCATTCCATTCCACATTCCAGTCCACATTCCATTCCATTCCATTCCACATTCCATTCCGTTCCTTTACACATTCCATTCCATTCCATTCCACATTCCATTCTATTCCATTCCACATTCCATTCCACGTTCTATTCCAGTTTCCATTGCACTTTCGCTTCCACTTTCCATTCCATATTGCATTGCACATTCCATCCCACATTTCCTTCCATTCCGTTCCACATTCCATACCACATTCCATTTCATTTCATTCTATATTCTGTTCCATTAACCTCCACTTTCCATTCAACATTTCTTTCCATTCTATTCCACATTGAATTCCACTTTCCATTGCATTCCGTTTCACATTCCATTCCACATTCCATTCCGTTCTATTTCACTTTACATTCCACATTCCATTCCACATTCCGTTCGAATCCATTGCACATTGGCGTCCACATGCTATTGCATTCCATTCCACAATCCATTCCAAATTTCATTGTACTTTCCATTACATTCCATTCCACATTCTATTCCACACTCCATTCCATTCCATTCCACATTCCATTCCACATTCCATTCCATTCCAATCCACATTGCACACCATTGCATTCCACATTCCATTCCATTCCGTTCCAAGTTCCATTCCATGTTCTATTCCACTTTCCTTTCCAACTTCTCTTCCCGACAAATCCATTCCATTCCACATTCCATTCCATTCCGTTCCACATTCCATTCCATTCCATTCCACATTCCACTCCATTCCATTCCACATTCCATCCCACTTTCCATTCCATTTCATTCCACATTCAATTCCACGTTCCATTCCATTCCATTCCATTCCACATTCCATTTCATTCCATTCTGTATTCCCTTCCATTCCATTTCACATTCCATTACATTCCATTCTGCATTCCATTACTTTTAATTCCATTCCATTCCATTTCATTCCACATTGCATTCCATTCCATTCCATTCCTCATTCCATTCCATTCCATTCCATTCCATTTCATTCCATTCCATTCCATTTCACATTCCACTCCATATTCCATTGCACTTTTCTTTCAACGTTCCATTCCATTTTGCATTTGACGTTCCATTCCACTCCCTTCCACTTTCCATTCCATTCCATTCCACGTTCCATTTCATTCCATTACACATTCCATTCCCCATTCCATTTGACATTCCATTCCACATTCCATTTCGCATTCCATTCCATTCCATTCCCTTCAATTGCACATTATATTCCATTCCAAACCATATTCCATTCCATTCCATTCCACGTTTCATTCCATGCCACATTCCATTCCATTCCACTTCTCATTCCATTCCATTCTACACTCCGTGACATTGGATTCCACATTCCATTCCACATTCCATTCACTTCCATTCCACATTCCATTCCACATTCCGTTCCACATTCTATTCCATTCCTTTCCACATTCCATTCCATTCCATTCCACATTCCATTCCATGATCCTCTCTATTCCTCTTTTCATTCCACATTCCTTTCCATTCCATTCCACATTCCTTTTCACGTTCCATTCTATTCCATTCCACTTTTAATTCCATTCCGTTCCATTCCACTTTCCATTCCAAATTCCATTCCATTCCATTCCATTCCATTCCACATTCTATTACATTCCATTCCACATTCTATTCCACATTCCATTCCATTCCATTGTACATTCAATTCAATTCCATTTCACCTTCCATTCTATTCCATTTCACATTGCATTCCATTCCACTCCACATTGCAGTCCATTGCATTCCACATTGCTTTCCATTCCATTCTGTTCCACATTCCTTTCCATTCCATTCCAGATTCAATTCCATTCCATTCCACATTTCACTACATTCCATTCCATTCCATATTCCATTCAATTCCATTCCACATTCCTTTCAATTCCATACCATTCCATTATACATTCCGTTCAACATTCCATTCCATTCCATTGTACATTCAATTCAATTTCATTTCACCTTCCATTCCATTCCATTTCAGATTGCATTCCATTCCACTCCACATTGCAGTCCATTGCATTCCACATTGCATTCCATTCAATTGCATTCCACATTCATTTCCATTCCATTCCAGATTCAATTCCATTCCATTCCACATTTCACTACATTGCGTTCCATTCCATATTCCATTCCATTCCATTCCCCATTGCATTCCATTCCATTCCATTTCACATTCCATTCCTTTCCATTCCACCGTCAATTCAATTGCATTCCACATTCCATTCCATTCCATTCCACATTCCATTCCATTCAATTCCAGATTCGATTCCAATCCATTCCACATACCATTCCATTCCACTCCATTCCATTTTCCATTCAATTCCATTCCATTCCATACTATTCCATTACAGATTCCATTCAACATTCAATTCCATTCCATGCCAGCTTCCATTATATTACATTCCACAGTAAATTCCATTCCATTCCACATTGCATTTCATTCCATTCCATTTCACGTTCCATTTCACATTCCATTCCATTCCATTCCACATTCAATTCAATTCCATTCCACTTTCCATTATGTTCAATTCCACATTACATTCCATTCCATTTCACATTCCTTTCCACACCACTTTCCATTCAGTTCCACATTCTTTTCCTTTCATTTCCATTCAAATCCAAATTCCATTCCACATTTCATTATTCTCCCCTCCTCTTTCAATTTCATTCCATTCCACATTCAATTCCGTTCCATTCCTTTTCATATTCCATTCCATTCCATTCCACTTTCCATTCCGTTCCATTCCACATTCCATTCCATTCCATTCCACATTGCATTCCTTTCCGTTCCGCATTCCATGACATTCCACTTTCCTTTCCATTCCATTCCATTCCACTTTCCATTCCATTCCACATTTCATTCAATTCCATTCCACATTCCATTTCACTTTCCGTTCCATTCCATTCCACATTTCATTCCGCATTCCATTCCATTCCATTCAACATTCCATTCCATTCCATTCCATTCCACATTGCGTTCCATTCCATTCCACATTCCATTGCAAGCCATTCCGCCTTTCATTGCATTACATTCCTCATTCCTTTCCATTTCACATTCCATTCAACATTCCATTCCATTCCATTCCACATTCCATTTCATATTACATTCCACATTCCCTTCCACTTTCCATTGCATTCTATTCCACATTCCATTCCACATTCCATTCAATTCCATTCCACATTCCATTCCACGTTCTTTTCCACCTCCCCTTCCACATTCCATTCTATTCCACTTTCCCTTCCACATTCCATTCCACTCCATTCCACATTGTATTCCACATTCCTTTCCACGTTCTATTCTATTCTACATTCCATTTCACGTTCCATTCCATTCCATTCCACATTAAATTCCATTCCGTTCAATTCCATTCCACATTCTATTCCACATTCCTTTCCACATTCCATTCTATTCCTTTCCATTCAATTCTACATTCAATTCCACATTCCATTCCATTCCCTTCCAACTTCCATTGCATTACATTCCACGTTCCATTCCACGTTCCTTTCCATTTCATTCCAGATTCCATTCCACATTCCATTCCGTTTCATTCCACCTTCCTTTCCATTCCATTCCATGTTCCATTGCACGTTCCATTCTCCATTCCGTTACATTCAATTCCACCTTCCATTCCACATTCCATTCCTTTCCACGTTGCTTTCCACATTCCATTCCACATTCCATTCCACATTTCATTGCATTCAATTCCACATTCCATTCCATTCCATTTCACTTTCCAATCCATTCCTTTTCACATACAATTCCATTCCACATTCCATTCCAAATTCCATGCCATTCCATTCCACATTCCATGCCACGTTGCATTCCACATTGCATTCCATTGCATTCCACATTCCTTTCCAGATTCCATTCCATGCTCCATTTCACCTTCCATTCCAAGTTCCATTCCACTCCATTCCACGTTCCATTCCACATTCCATTTCACTTTCGATTCCAAACCATCCTACGTTCCATTCCATTCCATTCCACATTTCTTTCCATTCAATTCCACATTCAATTCGACATTCCATTCCACATTCCATTCCATTACTTTCTATTCCACATTCCATTCCATTCCCTTCCATTCCATTCCATTCCACATTCCATTCCATTATATTTCGCATTCAATTCCACTCCATTCCAAATTCCACTACATTCCATTCCATTCGACATTGCATTCCATTCCATTCCACATTCCATTCAATTCGATTCCACAGTCCATTCCAAGTTCCAGTCCAAGTTGCATTCCACTTTCCATTCCACGTTGCATTCCACATTCCATTCCCTTCATTCCACATTCCATTCCACTTTCCATTACACGTTCCATTCCACATTGCATTCCTCGTTTCATTCCGCGTTCCATTCCACGTTCCATTTCTTTCCACTCCACATTCCATTCCATTGCCTTACACATTGCATTCCTTTCCATTCCATTCCATTGCAGATTCCATTCCACATTCCATTTCCTTCCATTACAGATTCCATTCTATTCCATTCCACATTTCATTCCACATTCCATTCCACGTTCCATTCCAATACATTCCACATTCCATTCCAAATTGCATTCCATTCCAGAGCATATTCCATTCCACATTCCAAACCATTCCATTTAAACATTCCATTCCATTCCATTCCTCATTGCATTCCACATTCCATTCCATTTCACACTGCATTCCACATTCCATTACACATTCCATTCCATTCCATCCCACATTTCATTCCACATTCCTATCCATTCCATTCCACGTTCCATTCCACGTTCCTTTCCATATTCCATTCCACATTCCATTCCATTCCACATTGCATTCCACATTCCATTCCATATTCTATACCATTCCATTGCACATTACATTCCACAATCTATTCCATACAATTCCCCATTCAAATCCACTTTCCTTTCCATGTTCCATTCCACATTCCATTCCACATTTCTTTCCATTCCATTCCACATTGCATTCCACATTCCATTCCACATTCCATTCCACATTCCATACCATTCCATTGCACATTCCATTTCACAATCCATTCAATTCAATTCCACATTCAATTCCACCTTCCATTTCTCATTCAATTCCACTTTCCATGCCACATTCTATTTCACTTTCCATTCCATTCCATTCCGTTTCATTCCAAATTCCGATCCATTCCATTTCACATTCCATTCCATTCCATTCCACATTCCATTCCATTCAATTCCACAATCCATTCCACATTGCATTCCACCTTCCATTCCATTCCATCCTATTACACTTTCCATTCCATTCCATTTCACTTTCCATTCCACACTGCATTCCAAATACCATTTCACGTTCCATTCCATTCCTTTCGACATTCCATTCCATTCCATTCCACATTCTATTCTATTCAATTCCGCATTCCATTAGAGTCCATTCCATTCCATTCCACATTCCATTCCATTCCATTCCACATTCCAGTCCATTCCATTCCATTGCACATTCCATACCATTCAATTCCACATTAAATTCTCTTCCATTTCACATTCCATTCCACGTTCCATTCCACATTGCTTTGCACGTTCTATTCCATGTTCCATTCCGCATTTCATTCCTTTCCATTGCACTTTGCATTCCATTCCATTACACACCCCATTCCATTCCATTCCGCATTTCATTAAATGTTCCATTCCATTCCACTGAACGTTCCATTCCACGTTCCATTCCATTACATTCCACACTGCATTCCATTGCAGTCCGAATTCCAGTCCACATTCCATTCCATTCCTTTTAAACATTCCAATCCATTCCATTGCACATTCCATTCCACCCTCCGTTCCACAGTCCATTCCATACCATTCCACGTTCCATTACACGTTCCATTCCCCATTTAGTTGTACATTCCATTCCACATTCCATTCCATTCCATTCTACATACAATTCCATTCCATTCCACATTCCATTCCACATTACATTCCATTCCATTCCATTCCACATTCTGTTCCATTCCATTCCACATTCCATTCCACATTCCATTCTACATTCCATTCCACTCCATTCTATTCCAATTTCCATTATATTACATTCAACATTCCATTCCATTACATTCCACATTCCATTCCATTCTGTTCCAGTTTATAATCCATGTTCAATTCCACTTTCCAATCCGTTCCAATCCACATTCCATTCCACATTCAATTGCATTCGATTCCACTTGCGTTTCCAAATTCCATTCCATATTACATTCCTTTCCATTCCACATTTCATTCCACATTCCATTCCATTCCATTCCATTCCACATTCCATTTCATTTCGTGCTCCTCGCCATTCTACATTCCATTCCGTTCCATTCCACATTCCATTCCACATTCCACTCCATTCCATTCCGCATTCCATTAAACATTCCATTCCGCATTCCATTCAATTCCATTCCACATTCCGTTACACGTTGCATTTCATTCTATTCCACTTTCCATTCCATGATACATTCCACATTCCATTCCTCATTCCATTCCACTTTCCATTTCAGATTCCTTACCTCATTCCATTTGACATTCCATTGCATTCCATTTCACATTCCATTCCACATTCCTTCCATTCCATTCCACATTCCATTCCACATTGCCTACCACATTCCATTCCATTGCATTCCACAGTCCATTACATTCCTTCCCACATTCCATTCCATTTTCCTTTCCATTCTATTCCGCGTTGCATTACACATTCCATTCCACGTTCCATTCTACGTTCCATTCCACGTTCCATTCCATTCCATTCCACCTTCCATACCATTCGATACCATTCCATTCCACAATCCATTCCATTCCATTCCACTTTTGATTCCACATTCCATTTCACATTCCATTCTCTTCCATTCCACATTCCATTCCACACTCCTTTCCACAATCCATTCCACATACCATTCCGTTCCATTACATATTCCATTTCACATTCCATTCCACAATCCATTCCGTTCCGTTCCACATTCCATTTCATTCCATTCCAGATTCCTTTCCACATTCCATTTCATCCCATTCCACATTCCATTCCATTCAATTCCACATTCCATTCCACATTCCATTCCACATTCCATTCCACATTCCATTCCACATTCTATTCCATTCCATTCCATTCCACATTCCATTCCTTTCCCTTCCACTTTCCATTCCATTCCATTCCATATTCCATTACACGTTCCATTCCATTACATTCCAGCTTCCATTCCGCATTTCATTCCACTTCCCATTCCACATTCCATTCCGTTCAATTCCATATTCAATTCTACATTACATTTCACATTCCATTGCGTTCCATTCCACATTACATTTCACATTCCGTTGCACATTCCAGTCCACATTCCATTCCACATTCCTTTCCATTACATTCCACATTTCATTCCACATTCCATTCCATTCCATTGCATATTGCATTCCGCATTGCATTCCATTCCAGTCCAGATCCCATTCCACATTCCATTACATTCCTATCCACACTCCATTCCATTTCATTACACATTCCATTCCACATTTCATTTCACATCCTATTCCATTCCATTCCACATTCCATTCTACATTCCATTCCATTCCACATTCCATTCCACATTCCATTCCGAAGTACATTCCACATTCCATTCCACATTCCATTCCACGTTCCATTCTCATTCCATTGCGTTTCGTTACACATTCTATTCCACAATCCGTTTCATAGCAATTCACTTGCCATTCCACATTCCATTCCATTCCATTCCAATGTCCATTAAATTCCATTCCACATTCCATTCCATTCCATTCCACATTCCATTCCATTCCAATCCACATTTCATTCCATTCCATTCCACGTTGCATTCCAGAATCCATTTCCCATTCCATTCCATTCCATTCCACATTCCATTGCATTCCGTTCCACAATCCTTTCCACATTCCATTCCACTTTCCATTCCACTTTCCATTCGATTTCATTCCATGTTGGATTCCACATTCCATTCCATTCCATTAAACTTTCCATTCCACTTTCCATTGCACATTCCATTCCACATTCCATTCCCTTCCATTCCACATTCCCTTCCATATTCCATTCCATTTCGTTCCATATTCCTTTCTATTACACTCCACATTTCATTCCACATTCCCTTCCTTTCCATTCCACATTTTATTCCATGTTCCATTCCTTTCAAATCCACGTTCCATTCCACGTTTCATTCCACATTCCATTACACATTCAATTCCTCATTCCATTCTGTACCATTCCGAATTCCATTCCACATTCCATTCCACATTCCAACACATTACATACCACATTACATTCCGTGCCATTCCGCATTCCTTTCCACATTCCATTCCACGTTCCAATCCATTCCATACCACATTTCTTTCCACAATCCATTCCATTCCATTCCACTTTCCATTCTCATTCCGTTGCATTACATTCCACATTCGTTACCACATTCCATTCCATTCCATTTCACATTTCATACCACATTACATTCCTTTGCATTCCACATTCCATTCCACATTGCATTGCACTTTCCATTCCATGTTCATTCCACTGTCCATTCCACTTTCCATTCCATTCCATTCCACGTTCCCTTCCATTCCATTCGACGTTCGTTTACATTCCATTCCACATTCCGTTCCACATTCCAATTCTCATTCCGTTCCACATTCTATTTCACTTTCCGTTCCATTCCATTCCATTCCATTACACCTTAAATTCCATTCCATTACACCTTCCATTCCATTCCATTCCACATTCCATTCCTTTCCGTTCCACGTTCCTTTAGAAATTCCCTTCCACATTCCATTCCACTCCATTCTATTACACATTCCATTTCATTCCATTGCAAAATCCATTCCACATTCCTTTCCAAGTTGCATTCTATTGCATTCCACATTCCAAACAATTTCATTCCTCATTCCGTTCCATTCAATTGCACATTCCTTTCCATTCCATTCCATAAAATTCCACATTCCATTCCATTCCATTCCGTTCCATTCCACTTTCCCTTCCACGTTCCTTTCCACATTCCATTTCAAGTTCCATTCCTCATTCCTTTACATGTTTCATTCCACATTCATTTCCACATTCCATTCCATTCCTTTCCACGTTCAATTCCACTTTCCATTCCATTCCATTCAACTTTCCATTCCATATTCCATTGAACATCCCATTCCACTTTCCATTCCTTGTTCCATTCCACGTTCCATTCCACATTCCATTCCGTTCCATTCCACGATTCATTCCACTCCATTCCACATTTGCTTCCATTCCATTCATCGTTCCATTGAATTCTATTTCACATTCCATTGCATTCGATTCCATTCCACTTTCAATTCCATTCCATTCCAATCCACATTCCATTCCATTCCATTCCACATTCCTTTCCACATTCCATTCCACATTCCATTCCATTCTATTCCGCATTCCTTTCCATTCCATTCCACATTCCATTCCATTCCATTCCACATTCCATTCGCCATTCTATTCCACATTACATTCTACATTCCGTTCCATTCCATTCCACTTACCATTACCCATTCTATTCCATTTCATTCCACCTTCCATTCCACATTGCATTCCATTCCACATTGCTTTCCGCCTTCCATTACATTACATTCCACATTCCGTTCCATTCCATTTCATGTTCCATTCCATTCCATTCACATTGCATTCCATTACAATCCAGTTTCTGTTTAATTCCTTTCCATTTCAGTCGACATTCTATTCCATAATCCATTCCATATTCCATTCCATATTGCATTGCATTCCATTGCATTACACATTCCATTGCTTTCCTTTCCACGTTCCATTACATTCCATTCCACACACCATTCCATAATCCATTCCATATTCCATTCCAGATTTCATTCCTTTCCATTCCACAATCCATTCCATTATATTCCTCATTCCATTCAGCTTTCCATTCCATTGCATTCTATTCCACATTCCGTTCCATTCCATTAAATTCCAATCCAAATACTATTCCATTCCATTCCATTCCACATGCCATTCAATGCCATTCCGCATTCAATTGCATTCAATTCCACATTCAGTTCCATTCCATTCCACATTCCATTCCATTCCACTTTCCATTCCACATTCCATTCCACAATCCATTCCACATTACATTATTTTCCATTTCACATTCCATTACACATTCCATTCCATTAGATTACCCATTCCATTCCACTTTCCATTCCATTCCATTCCACATTCCACTTCACATTCCATTCCACATTCAATTCCACATTCCATTCCCTTTCAGTCCACAATACATTCTATGGTCCATTCCATTCCTTTCCAAAATCCATTCCATTCCATTCCACCTTCCATTCCACGGTCCATTCTACCTTTCTTTCTATTCCACGTTCCATTCTAAGTTCCATTCCACTTTCCATACCATGTTCCATTCAACATTCCATTCTACATTAAATTCAACATTCCATTCCAAATTCCATTTCATTCTGTTCCAGATTCCGTTCCACATTCCATTTCATTCCATTCCACATTCCATTCCATTCCACTCCACGTTCCATTGAACATTCCATTGCACTCCACGTTCCATGCCACATTCCATTCCATTCCATTCCACATTCCATTCCACGTTCCATTCCATTCCAATCCACGTTCCATTCCACCTTCCATTCCACATTCCATTACACATTCAATTCCAAATTCCATTCCATTCTATTCCACATTTGATTCCACATTCCATTCCACATTCCATTCCACTCCACATTCCATTCCACACCACATTTCATTACACGTTCCATTCCACTCCATTGTACATTCCATTCCACATTCTATACCATTGCATTCCACATTCAATTCCACAATACATTCCACGTTCCATTCTATTCCATTCCACATTCCATTCAATATTCCTTTCCATTTGATTCCACATTCCATTCCATTCCATTCCTGATTACTTTCTCCATTACATTCCACTTTCCATTCCTCATTCCATTCCATTAAATTCCACATTCCATTCCACATTGAATTGCCCATTCCATTCCACATTCCATTTCACATTGCTTTCCAGGTTTCATTCCATTCTATTCAACATTCCATTCCATTCCATTCCACATTCCATTCCATTCCATTCCACATTCTATTCCATTCCATTCCATTCCATTCCACATTCCATATGATTCCATTCCATTCCACATTCAATTCCTTTCCATTACACATTCCATTCCATTACATTCCACATTCAATTCCATTTCATTCCATTCCACATTCCATTCCATTTCATTCCATTCCATTCTCATTCCATTATACATAACATTCCGTTCCATTCCACATTGCATTACTTTCTATTCCACATTTCTTTACGTTCCATTCCACGTTCCATTCCGTGTTCCATTCCACGTTGCATTCCGTGTTCCATTCCACATTAAATTCCATGTTCCATTCCACTTTCCATTCCATTCCATTCCAGATTCCACTGCACACTCCATTCCATTCCATTCCATATTCCATACCATTAAATTACATTCCATTACATAGTACATTCCATTCCAAATTTCATTCCACATTCCATTCCATTCCATTCTATGTTCCTTCAACATTCCATTACACTTTGCATTCCAAGTTCCATTCCACTTTCCCTTCCAGCTTCCATTCCATTTCACTCAACTTTCCATTCCATTCCTTTCCACGTTCCATTTAATTCCATTCCACATTCCATTCCACATTTCATTTCACTTTCAATTCCACTTTCCATTTCACATTCCATTCCATTCCATTCAATTCCAATTTCCCTTTGTTTCCAATCTATATTCCATTCCTTTGCATTGCACACTAAATTCCATTCCATGCCACATTCCATTCCATTCCATTCCATTCCATTCTACATTCCATACCATTCCATTCCATTCCACATTCCGTTCTTTCCCTTTCAAATTCCATTCGATTCCTTTCCACATTCCATTCCATTCCATTCCATTCCACATTCCTTTCCATATTCCTTTCCATTTCATTCCGCATTCCGTTCCATTACATTGCTCATTCCATTCCCTGTTCCATTCAATGATCCATTCCACGTTCCTTTCCATTCCATTCCACGTTGCTTTCCAAATTCCTTTACAGTGCATTCCACGTTCCATTCCACATTGCATTCCACATTCCATTCCAATTTCCACCCCATGTTCCATCCATTCACTTCCATGTTCCATTCCACGTTCTGTTCCACTTTCCATTCCTTTCCATTCTACGTTCCTTTCCACATTCCATTGCACATTGCTTTCCAAGTTCCATTTCACATTCTATTCCATGTTGCATTCCACTTTCCATTCCACGTTGCATTCCACTTTCCATTTCATTCCACTCCACGTTCCATTCCACTTTCCATTCCATTCCATTCCACATTTCATTCCACAGTCCTTTCCACGTTCCATTCCACATTCCATTCCACTCCATTCCACAATCCATTCCATGCCATTCCTAATTGTATTCCACTTTCCATTCCATTCCGTTCCACATTCCATTCCACTTTGCATTCCATTCCATTTCACATTCTGTTCCACATTTCATGGCATTCCTGTCCACATTACATTCCACATTCCATTACAGATTCCTTTCCATTCCATTACACAATCCATTCCACATTCCAATGCATTCCAGTCTACATTCCATTCCACATACAATTCCATTCCATTCCGTTCCACATTCCATTCAATTCCAATCCACATTTCATTTAACATTTCATTCCATTACATTCCACATTCTATTCCACATTCCATTCCATTCCATTCCACATTCCATTCCATTCCATTCCACATTCCATTCCATTCCATTCCACATTCCATTCCATATCATTCCACATTCCATTCCACATTTCATTATTTCCATTCCACATTCCATTCCATTCCTTTCCTCATTCCATTCCACGTTCCATTCCATTCCATTCCTCTTTCCATTCCACATCCCATTTCAATACTTTCCACATTCTATTCCATAATATTCCACATTCCATTCCATAATATTCCACATTCCAGTCCGCATTCCATTCCACATTACATTCCTTTCCATTCCACACTGCATTCCATGACTTTCCTCATTCCATTACTCATTCCAATCCACATTCCATTCCACGTTCCATGCCACGTTCCATTCCAAGTTCCGTTCCATTCCATTACACATTCCATTCCACCTTCCATTCCATTCTATGGCACATTCCGTACCATTTCGTTACAATCCATTCCACATTCCATTCCATTTCATTCCAAATTAAATTACATATTCCATTCCACATTCAATTCCATTCCATTCAATATTCCATTCCATTCCATTCCACATTGTATACAATTCCATTCCATTCCTTTTCACATTCCATTCCTTTCCATTACGCATTCCATTATACATTAAATTCAACCATCCATTCCACATTTCCTCCCATTCCACTCCAGGTTCCATTCCACGTTCCATTCCACGTTCCTTTCCAAAATCCATTCCATTCCATTCCACATTGCATTCAACATTCCATTCCGTTGCTTCCCTTTCCACATTCCGTTCCAGTCCACATTCTATTCCATTCCATTGCATTCCACATTTCATTCCATTCCATTCTGCATACCTTTCCATTCAATTCCACATTCCATTCCATCCCATTCCACTATCCATTCCACATTCCTTTCCACGTTCCGTTCCACCTTCCATTCCACGTTTCATTCCATTCCATTCTGCGTTCCATTCCATTCCATTCCATGTTCCATTTCATGCCGTTCCCCGTTCTATTCCACATTCCATTTCGAGTTCCTTTCCATTCTCTTCCGTTCCATTCCACAATCCATTCTGTTCCATTCCACATTCCATTCCATTCCATTTCACATTCCATTCCTTTACATTCCACATTCTATTCCATATTCCATTCCGTTACTTTCCACATTCTATTCCGCACTCCATTCCACATTCCGTTACACATTCCGTTCCGTTCCATTTAACATTCTTTTCCACATTCCATTACACATTCCATTCAACATTCCATTCCACATTCCATTCCATTCCGTTCCACATTCCCTTCCACATTCGATTCCATTCCATTCCACATTCCTTTGCATTCCATTCCACATTCCAGTAAACATTCCATTGCACATACCATTCCTTTCCATTCCACATTCCATTCCATTCCATTCCACATTCCTTTCCACATTCTATTCCCTAATCCATTCCTTTCCATTACACATTTAGTTCCAAATTGCATTCCACTCCATTTCACATTCCAGTTCATTCCATTCCTTTCCACGTTGCTGTCCAGGTTCCATTCCACGCTCCATTCCATGTTCCATTCCATTTCTTTCGACGTTTCATTCCATGTTCTGTTCCTTTTCATTCCACGTTCCACTCCATTCCATTCCACTTTCAATTCCGATTTCCATTTCACGTTCCATTCCACATTCCATTTCACATTCCACTCCATTCCATTCCATTCCTTTCTACATTCCATTCCACATTCCATTCCATTACTTTCCACATTCCATTCCGCATTACATTTCACGTTCCATTCCATTCAAATCCAGTTTCCATTCCATACCTATTGCATTCCATTACACTTTCAATTCTACATTCAATTCCATTCCATTTCACATTCCATTCTACATTCCATTCCAAATTCCATTCCGTTCCATTCCACATTTCTTCCCACACTCCATTCCATTCCATTCCACACTGCATTGAACATTCTATTCCACATTCCATTCCATATTCATTCCCACACTCCATTCCACTCCATTCTACACTCCATTGAACATTCTATTCCACATTCCATTCCATATTCAATTACACTTTTCTTGCCGTTCCATTCCACTTTCCATTCCACACTCCATTCCACATTCCATACTACATTCTATCCCGTTCTATTCCACATTCCTTTCCTCAATCCATTCCACGTTCCATTACACATTCCTTTCCATTCCATTCCACATTCCATTCCATCCCATTCCGCATTCCATTCCACGTTCCATTCCATTCCATTCCACATTCCATTCCATCCCATTCCACATTCCATTCCACGTTCCATTCCACATTCCATTCCACGTTCCATTCCATTCCATTCCTCGTGCCATTCCATTCCATTCCACTTTCCATTTCATCTCGTTACACGTTGCATTCCACATTCCATTTCACATTCCATTCCACTTTCCATTCCGTTCCATTCCACTTTCCTTTGCACATTCCATTCCACATTCCATTCCACATTGCATTCTTTTCCATTCCACATTCCTTTCCATTCCATTCCACATTCTATTCCATTCCATTCCATTCCATTCCACATTTCATTCCATTGCATTCCGCATTCCATTCCATTCCATTCCATTCCAATCCACATTCCACTCCATTGCATTCCTTACAACATTCTATTCCATTACATTCCATATTCCATTCCATTCATTTAACATTCATTTCCATTTAACATTCCATTCCACGTTCCATTCTACGTTGCATTCCACTTTCTATTCCATGTTCCATTCCTTGTTCCATTCCTTTCCAGTCCACATTCCATTCCATTCTATTCCACTTTCCATTCCACGTAGCATTGCATTCCAGTCCACATTCCACGTTGCATTCCACTTTCTATTCCATGTTCCATCCTTCGTTCCATTCCTTTCCAGTTCACATTCCATACCATTCCATTCCACAAAGCATTCCATTCCAGTCCACATTCCATTCCACGTTGAGTTCCATTCTATTTAAATATCCCATTCCTTTCCACTTTCCATTCCACCTTCCATTCCTAACCATTCCACATTCCATTGCATATCCCGTTCCACACTGCATTCCACATTCCATTCCATGTTACATTCCACGTTCCTTTCCAAGTTGCATTTCACTTTCCATTCCATTCCATTCCACTTTCCATTCCACATTCTGTTGTATTCCATTCCATTTTCCATTTCACATTCCGTTCCACATTCCATTCCACATTCCATTGCATGCCATTCCTCATTCTTTTCCTTTCCATTCCATGTTCCATTCCTTTCCATTCCACATTACATTCCACATTCCATTCCACGTCCCATTCCACATTCCATTCCACGTTCTATTCCACGTTCCATTCCATTCCACGTTCCATTCCCCGTTCCATTCCACATTCCACTCCACATTCCATTCAGCCTTCCATTCCATTCCATTCCACGTTCAATTCCACTTTCCATTCCACATTCCATTCCATGATCAACTCCACATTCCATTGCATTCCATTCCACGTTCCATTCCTTGTTCCATTCCACTCCATTCCACGTTCCTTTCCAAATTCCATTCCACTTTCCATTCCAAACCATTCTACGTTTAATTACATTCCATTCCACATTCCTTTCCATTCAATTCCACATTCAATTCGACATTCCATTCCACATTCCATTCCATTCCTTTCTATTTCACTTTCCATTCCACATTCCATTCCACATTCCATTCCACATACCATTCCATTCCATTCCACATTCCATTTAACTTTCCATTGAACATTCCATTCTATTCCATTCCATTCCACATTCCATTCCACATTCCGTTCCACTTATTGTTCCATTCCTGTACACATTCCATTCCACATTCCTTTCCATTCCACATTCCATTCCATTCCACATTCCATTCCATTCCTTTCCACGTTCCATTCCACATTCCATTCTATTCCATTCCATCTTCCATTCCACGCTGCTTTCCACATTCCTTTGCATATTCCATTCCTCATTGCATTCCATTCCATTCCACATTCCATTCCAAATTGCATTTCATTGCATTCCACATTTCATTGCACCTTCCATTCCATTCCATTCCACATTCCATTCCACGTTCCATTCCACGTTACATTCCACTTTCCATTCCACGTTCCATTCCATATTCCATTCCGCAATCCATTCCGTTCCATTCCACCTTCCATTCCACATTCCGTTCCACATTCCAGTCCACATTCCATTCCATTCCATTCCAATTTCCGTTCCATTTAATTCCATACCATTCCACTCCACATTCCATTCCATTCCATTCCATGCCATTGCATTCCACATTCCATTACTTTCCATTCCATGCCATTCCATTCCACATTCCATTCCTTTCCATTCCATTCCACTTTCCTTTCCACATTTCATTCCATTCCATTCCACAATCAGTATCACATTCCATTCCACTGTCCGTACCATATTCGATTCCATTCCATTGCACATTCCATTCCATTACATTCCACATTCCATTCCACCTTCTATTCCACTTTCCATTCCATTTAATTTCGTGTTTCATTCCGCGTTCCATTGGACCTTCCATTCTACTGTCCATTCCAACTTCCTTACCATTCCATTCCATGTTGCATTCCATGTTCTGTTCCATTCCATTCTACATTCCATTCCATTACATACCACATTCCATTCCATTCCTTTCCACTTTCCATTACATTCCATTCCAGGTTCTCTTTCACTTTGTGATACGTTTTCCATTCAACGTTCCTTTCCATTCCATTCCACGTTCCATTCCCTTCCATTCCATGTTCCATTCCATTCAATTCCACTTTCCATTTCTTTCCATTCCATGTTCCATTCAACATTCCATTTCACATTGCATTCCTCCTTCCATTCCAATCCATTCCATTATATTCCACGTTACTTTCCATTCCATTCCACTTCAAATTCCATTCAATTCCACATTCCATTCCATTCCATATTCCATTCAATTCCATTCCACATTCCATTCCGTTCCAAAGCATTCCATTACACACTCCATTCAACATTCCATTCCATTCCATGCCACTTTCGATTATATTCCATTCTGCCGTAAATTCCATTCCATTCCACATTGCATTCCATTCCATTCCATTTCACCTTACATAACATTCCATTCCGCACTCAATTCATTTCCATTCCACTCCATTCCACATTCCATTCCATTGAATTCCAGATTCAATTCCATTTCATTCCACATTCCATTCCATTCCATTCCATTCCATTCCATATTCCGTTCAATTCCATTCCACATTCCATTCCAATACATTACATTCCGTATTCCATTCCATTCCATTCCACATTCCATTCCATTCCATACCATTCCATTACACATTCTGTTCAACATTCCATTCCATTCCATGCCACATTCCATTATAGTACATTCCTCAGTAAATTCCATTCCATTACACATTGTATTTCATTCCATTCCATTTCACTTTCCATTCCATTCCATTCCACATTAAATTCAATTCCATTCCACATTCCGTTACATTCCTTTCCACATTCCATTCAATTCCATTCCACATTGAATTCCATTCCTTTCCATTTCACACTCCATTCCATTCCATTCTACTCTACGTTTTATTCCATTCCGCATTGCCTTTCATTCCGTACCATTCCACATCTCATTCCATTCCATTTCATTCCATTGCACATTCCATTCCACATTCCATTACATTCAATTCCACCTTCCATTCCATTCCATTTCGCATTCCATTCCACACCACTTTCCATTCCGTGACACGTTACATTGCACATTCGATTACATTCCTTTCCACGTTCCATTCCATTACATTCCACGTTCCATTCCACATTACATTGAACATTACCTTCCACATTCCATTCCGTTCCCTTCCATATTGCATTCCACATTCCGTTCCAGTCCATTCCACATTCCATTCATAATTCCCTTCCACATTCCACTGCATTCCATTCCACATTCCATTCCACATTCCATTCCACATTCCCTACCACATTCCCTTCCATTCCATTCCACAATCAAATCCATTACATTCCACATTCTATTCCACTTTACATTCCACTTTCCATTCCATTCCATTCCACTTTACATTTTATGTTCCATTGGACGTTCCATTCCAGGATACATTTGACGTTCCTTTTCTTTCCATTCCACGTTTCTTTTCAGGTTCCAATGCATTGCATTCAAATTTTTATTCCATTCCATTCCGCATTCCATTCCAATCCTTTCTACTTTCCATTCCATTCCATTGCATGTTCCCTTCCACTTTGCATTCCACTTTCCATTCCACGTTCCATTCCATTCCATTCCACGATCCATTGTATTGCATTTCACGTTTCATTACATTCCATTCCATGTTCCATTCCACTTTCCATTTCACATTCCATTCTACCTTCCATTGCATTCCATTCCATTCCACAATCCATTCCAGTTCATTCCACTTCCCATTCCATTCAATTCCACATTCCATTCCATTGCCTTACATTCCATTCTAAATTCCATTCCATACCATTCCGCTTTTCATTCCATTCCACATTCGATTCCATTCCATTCCATATTCTATTCGATTCCATTCACCATTACATTCCATTCCGTTCCATTCCTTGTCATTAAATATTCCACACCGTTCCATTCCATTCCACATTGAATTCCTTTCCATTCCACATACCATTCCATTGCATTCCACACTGCATTCCTTTCCATTCCACATTCCTTTCAATTCCATTCCACATTCCACTCGATTTCATTTCTTTCCGTTCCACGTTCCATTCCGCCTTTTATTACATTGCATTCCACATTCCATTCCATTCCATTCCATTTTCTACTCCAACATCCATTCCATGATCCATTCCATTCCATTCCTTTCCTCATTCCATACCATTCCGTTCCATTCCTTTCCGGATTCCATTCCATTCCATTGCACATTCTGTTCCACATTCCATTCCATCTCATTACACATTCCATTCCTTTCCATTCCATTCCATATTCCATTGCTTTACCTTCCACATTTCATTTACCATTACATTCCACGTTCCATTCCACATTGAATTCCAAGTTCCTTTCCACATTCCATTCCACATTCCCTTCCACATTCCATTCCATTCCATTCCACATTTCATTCCACATTCCATACCACATTCCTTTCCATTCCATTCCATTACACATTCCATTGCTTTACATTACACGTACCATTCCATTCCATTCCACGTTCCATTCCACTTACCATTGGACTTTACATTCCACTTTCCATTCCACGTTGCATTCCATTCCATTGTATTCCATGTTCCACTCCAAATTGCATTCCATTAAATTAAACGTTCCATTGCATTCAATTCCACGTTGCATTCCATTCCATTCCACGTTCCACTCCACGTTCCATTCCATTCCATTCCACGTTCCATTCTATATTCCGTTTCACATTCCATTCCACCATCCATTCCATTCCATTCCATTCCACATTTCATTTCACATTCCATTCCACCTTCCATTCCACTGTATTCTTCGCAATCCACATTGCATTCCATTCAATTCCACTTCACATTCCATTCAATTCCTCATTCCATTCCATTCCAATATATTCCATTCCATTCCATTCCATATTCCATTCCACTACATTTCACATTCCATTCCATTCCATTCCATTCCGCGTTCCATTCCTTTCCATTCCATTCCACATTCCATAGCATTCCATTCAATTCCACATTCTATTCGACGTTCCGTTGAATTCCATTCCACATTCCATTCCATTCCACATTCAATTCCACATTCCTTTCCATTCCATTCCAAATTCCATCCCATTCCAATCCATTCCATTCCTGATTCCTTTCCATTCTGTTACACTTTCTATTTCACATTCCATTCCATTCCATTCCACATTCCATTCCATTCCATTCCACATTCCATTCCATTCCATTCCACATTCCATTCCATTCGATTCCACGTTCCATTCCTTTCTATTCCGTTCTACTTTCCATTCCACGTTCCATTCCACATTCCATTCCAGGTTCCATTCCATTCAATTCCACGTTCCATTCCACATTCCATTCTATGTTCCATTCCATGTTCCATTCCAAATTCCATTACAATTTCCATTCCATTCCATTCCATTCCACGTTCCATTCCACATTGCATTCCACTTTCCATTCCACATTCCATTCCACATTCCATTCCACATTCCATTCCACATTCCATTCTGTTCCATTCCACATTCCATTCCACATTCCATTCCTCATTCCATTAAGCATTCCATTCGATTCCATTCCACACTCCGTTCCACATTGCATTCCATTACAGTCCACATTCTAATCGACATTGCATTCCATTCCATTCCACATTCCATTGCGTTCCATTCCATTTTCCATTCCACTTTCCATTCCACGATGAATTCTTTTGCATTCCTTCTTCCGTTCCATATTCCATTATAGAATCGATTCCACGTACCATTCCATTTCACATTCCATTCCACTTTGCATTCCATTCCAGTCCACATTCCATTCCACTTTCAGTTCAATTCCATTCCATATTCCGTTCAATGCCATTCGACATTTCATTCCATTCCATCTCTCATTCCATTCCATTCCATTCCACATTCCATTCCATCCAATTCCACATTCCATTCCATTCCATTCCACATTCCATTCCACATTCCATTCAGTTCCATTCCACATTCCATTCCACATTCCAATCCTCATTCCATTCCACACTCCATTCCACATTGCACTCCATTACAGTCCAGATTCTAATCGACATTGCATTCCATTCCATTCCACATTCCATTGAATTCCAGTCCACTTTCCATTCCACTTTCCATTCCACATTGAATTCTATTGCATTCCAGCTTCCATTCCACATTCCATTATAGAATCGATTCCAGATTCCATTCCATTCCATTTCACATTCCATTTCATATTGCCTTTCATTCCAGTCCACATTCCATTCCACATTCAATTCCATTCCATTCCACATTCCATTCAATTGCATTCCATTCCACATTGCATTCCATTCCATTCCACATTTCGTTCCATTCCTTTCCACTTTTGATGCCACATTACATTCCATTCCGTTCCACATTATATTCCATGTTCCATTCTATGTTCCATTCCACGATCCATTACACGTTCCATTCCATTCCATTCCACATTCCATTGCACATTCCATTCCATTCCATTCCACATTCTATTCTGCATTCCATTGCACGTTCTATTCCATTCCATGTTCCATTCCACGTTCCATTCCATTCCTTTCCACATTCCATTTAACATTCCATACCATTCCTTTCAATTCTATTTCACATTCTATTCCACGTTCCATTCCACATTCCATTCCACATTCCATTCCATTCCATTCCATTCCATTCTGCATTCCATTCCACATTCCATTCCATTCCCTTCCACCTTCCATTCCATTCCATTCCACGTTCCATTCAACGTTCCGTTCCATTTCATTCCGTCTTCCATTTCACATTCCATTCCATTTAATTCCAATTTCCATTCCATTTCAATCCATGTTCTATTGCACGTTCCATTATGCTTTCCATTACATTCCATTCCGACTTCCATTCCACATTCCATTGCTTTCCTCGTTGCTTTCCACATTCCATACCACATTCAATTCCACATTCCATTCCACATTCCATTGCATTCCATTCCACATTCCATTGCATTCCATTCCACATTCCTTTTCATTCCATTTCACTTTCCATTCCATTCCTTTTCACATTCAATTCCATTCCACATTCCTTTCCAAATTCCATTCCATTCCATTCCATTCCACATTCCATGCCACATTGCATTCCACCTTGCGTTCCATTCCATTCCACATTCCTTTCCACATTCCATTGCATTCCATTTCATATTCCGTTCCACGTTCCATTACTTTCTATTCAACCTTCCATTCCACGTTCAATTCCACAATCCATTCCATTCCTTTCCACGTTCCATTACACGTTCCACTACATATTTCATTCCATTTCCCTTTAACTCTCCATTCCACTTTCCATTATAATCCATTCCAGATTGCATTCCACATTGCATTGTATTCCATTCCACATTCCAATACACATTCCATTTCATTCCCTTTTAAAATTCCTTTCCATTCCATTCCACATTCCACTCCATTCCACTCCATTCCACATTACATTCCACATTCCATTACATGATCCATTCCACGTTCCATTCCATTCCATTCCACGTTCCATTCTACGTTCCATTCAACATTCCATTCCACATTCCATTCAACCTTCTGTTCCATTCCATTCCACGTTCAAACCCACTTTCCATTCCACATTCCATTCCATGTTCCATTCCACATTCCATTGCATTCCATTCCACGTTCCATTCCAAATTCCATTCCACTCCCTTCCACGTTCCTTTCCACATTCCATTCCGCGTTTTATTCCTTTCGACATTCCATTCCGCATTCCATTCCACATTCCATTCGAATTCAATTCCACATTCAATTCGACATTACATTCCACATTGCAATCCATTCCTTTCTATTCCACATTCCATTCCGTTCCATTCCACATTCCATTCCATTATATTTTGCATTCGGTTCCATTCCATTCCAAATACCACTACATTCCTTTCCATTCGACATTTCATTCCATTCCATTCCACATTCCATTCAGTTCCATTCTACATTCCATTCCAAGTTCCACTCCACTTTGCATTCCACTTTCCATTCCACGTTACATTCCACGTTCCATTCCCTTCCATTCCACATTCCATTCCATTCCATTCCGCTTTCCATTACACGTTCCATTCCATTCAGTTCCATTCTACATTCCATTCCAAGTTCCACTCCACTTTGCATTCCACTTTCCATTCCACGTTACATTCCACGTTCCATTTCCTTCCATTCCACATTCCATTCCATTCCATTCCACTTTCCATTACACGTTCCATTCCACAATGCATTCCTCGATTCATTCCACGTTCCATTCCACATTCCATTTCTTTCCACTCCACTTTCCATTCCATTGTCTTACACATTCCATTCCTTTCCATTCCATTCCATTGCACATTCCATTCCACATTCTGTTTCCTTCTATTTCAGATTCCATTCTATTCCATTCCACAATTCATTCCACGTTCCATTCCAATACATTCCACATTCCATTCCACACTGCATTCCATTCTAGACCATATTCAATTCCACACCCCATAACATTCCATTTAAACATTCCATTCCATTCCATTCCACATTGCATTCCAGATTCCATTCCATTTCATACTGCACTCCACATTCCATTACACATTCCATTCCATTCCATCCCACATTCCATTCCACATTCCAATCCATTCCATTCCACGTTCCATTCCACGTTCCATTCCACGTTCCATTCCACATTCCATTCCACATTCCATTCCATTCCATTCCACATTGCATTCCACATTTCATTCCATATTCGATACCATTCCATTGCACATTGCATTCCACAATCTATTCCATTCATTTCCCCATTCAATTCCATGTTCCTTTCCACGTTCCATTCCCCGTTAAATTCCACATTTCTTTCCATTCCATTCCACGTTGCACACCACATTCCATTCCACATTCCATACCATTCCGTTGCACATTCCATTTCACAATCCATTCGATTGAATTCCACATTCAATTCCACGTTCCATTCCGCATTCTATTCCACATTCAATTCCACATTGCATTCTACATTCCTTTCCATTCCATTCTATTACACTTTCCATTCGATTCCATTCCACTTTCCATTCCACATTGCATTCCACATTCCATTCCATGTTCCATTCCATTCCATTTGACATTCCATTCCATTCCATTCCACATTCTATTCCATTCAATTCCACCTTCCGTTAGAGTACATTCCATTACATTCCACATTCCATTCCATTCCTTTCCATTCCACATTCCAATCCATTCCATTCCATTCCAAATTCCATACCATTCATTCCACATTAAATTCCACTCCGTTGCACATTCCATTCCATGTTGCATTCCACGTTCTATCCCATGTTCCATTCCTCGTTTCGTTCCATTCCATTGCACATTCCATTCTATTCCATTACACATCGCATTCCATTCCATTCCACATTTCAATAATCGTTCCATTCCATTGAATTGCACGTTCCATTCTACATTCCATTCCATTCCATTCCACATTCCATTCCACGTTCCATTCCACGTTACATTGCACTTTCCTTTCCACTTTCCATTCCATATTCCATTCCGCAATCCATTCCGTTCCATTTCATGTTCCATTCCACCTTCCATTCCACATTCCATTGAACATTCCATTCCACATTCCATTGAACATTCCATTCCGCATTCCATTCCATTCCATTCCATTTCATATTCCATTCCACATAGTGTTCCATTCCAGTACACATTCCGTGCCACATTCTTTTCCATTCCATTTAAACATTCCATTCCATTCCACATTCCATTCCATTCCATTCCACATTTGATTCCATTCCATTCCACATTCCATTCCACATTCCTTTCCACATAGTGTTCCATTCCACTACACATTGCCATCCATTCCATTTAAAGATTCCATTCCATTCCAAATTCCATTCAATCCCACATTCCACCCCAATCGATTCCACATTCCATTCCACATTCCATTCCATTCCCTTCCATCTTCCATTCTATGCTCCATTCCACATTCCTTTGCACATTCCATTCCTCATTGCATTCCATTCCATTCCACTTTCCATTCCATTCCACATTCCTTTCCATTCCATTGCAAATTGAAGTGCACATTCCATTACATTCCATTCCCCACTCCATTCCACTTTTGATTCCATTCCATTCTACCTTTCATTCCAAGATCCTTTCCACATTCCATTCCACAATGCATTCCACATTCCATTCCATTCCATTCCACTTTCCATTCTACATTCCATTCCACATTCCATTCCACATTCCATTCCTTTCCATTCAACGTTCCATTCCACATTCCATTCCACGTTCTGACATATTCCATTCCACCTTTCATTGAGAATTCCATTCCACATTCCATTCCTCTCAATTCCACACTCCATTCCGCATCCCATTCCATTCCACATTCCATACCACATTCCATCCCGCATTCCATTCCATTCCATTCCGCCTTTCATTGCACATCCCACTCCATTCCATTCCACGTTCCACTCCACATTCCATGCCACATACCATTAGATTGAATTCAACATTCCATTCCACATTCAATTCCACATTCCATTTCACATTCCATTCCATTCCATTCCACTTTCCATTCCATGTTCCATTCCACATTCCATTCCACGTTCCACTCCACATTCCATTCCACGTTCCACTCCACATTCCATTCCATTCCATTCCACGTTACATTTCACAATCAATTCCATTCCATTCCACATTCCATTCCATTCCATTCCACTTTCCATTCCACATTCCATTTCACATTCCCTTCCATTCCATTCAATTCCATTCCACCTTCTATTCCATTGCATTCCACATTCCATTCCACATTCCATACCACGTTTCATTCCATTTCGTTGCGTGTTGCATTCCACTTTCCATTAGGCGTTCCATTCCACTTTCCTTTTCATTCCATTCAATGTTCCGTTCCATATTCCATTCCATTCCATTTCACATTCCATTCCATTCCTTTCCACATTCCATTCCTTTCCATTCCACATTCCATTACATTCCATTATACTATCCATTCCACTTTCCTTTCCACTTTCCATTCCACGTTCCTTTCAATGTTCCATTACATTCCATTCCACATTCCATTCCACTCGATTCCGAGATCCATTTCATTCCATTCCACGTTCCATTCCTCATTCCATTTCATATTCCATTCCACCTTCCTTTCCATTACATTCCATTGCATTTCATATTCCATTCCATTACATTCCACTTTCCAATCAATTCAATTCCGCAATCCATTCCATTCCATTTCATTCGTTTTGACATTCCATTGCATTCCATCACATTCCATACCACATTCCATTCCATTCCATTACATTCCAATTCAGATTCCATAAATTTCCATTCCATTCTGCATTCCATTCCTTTCCATTCCACATTCCATTCCATTTCACTGCACATTCCTTTCAATTCCGTTCCATTCTATTCCATTCCACTTTCCATTACACATTCCATTACACATTCCATTCCATTCCTTTCCACATTCAATTCCATTTCTTTTCCATTCCACATTCCATTTCATGTTCCATTCCATGTTGCCTTCCACCTTCCATTCCATTCCATTACATATTCGACACCATTCCATTGCATTCCATTCCGGAATTCATTCTATTCCAATCCACATTCTATTCCACATTCAATTCCTTTCCATTCCAGATTTCATTGCACATTCCATTCCACCTTCTCTTCCCTTCCATTCCACGCTCCATTCCAAATTCCACTCCTCATTCCATTCCACATTCCGTTCCACGTTCCATTGCATTCCATTCCACATTCCATTTCATCTTCTATTCCATTCCATCGCAGGTTCCATTCCACATTCCTTTCCACATTCCATTCCATGCTCCATTCCACATTCCTTTCCACGTTCCATTCCACCTTCCAGTGCATGTTCCATTCCATGTTCCAATCCGTTTCATTCCACGATGCATTCGACATTCCATTCCATTACATCCCACTTTCCACTCCACATTCCCTTCCACGTTCCTTTCCACAGTATATTCCGTTACATTCCATGTTCCATTCGACATCCCATTCCATTCAAATCTACTTTCCATTCCACATTCCATTCCACATAGCATTCCGCATTCCATTCCGTTCCATTCCACATTCCCTTCCACATTCAATTCTATTCCTGTCCATATCCCATTCCACTTTCCATTGCATTCTTTCCACATTCCATTCCATTCCATTACACATTCCATTCCACATTTCATTCCACATCCAATTCCATTCCATGCCACATTCCATTCCACAATCCATTCCGTTCCATTCCACGTTCCATTCCAGGTTCCATTCCACATTCCATTCCAGAATCCATTCCACAATCTATTCCATTCCATTCCAAGTTCCTTTCCACTTTCCGTTGCATTAGTTTCCACGTTACATTCCACATTCCATTGCCATTTGCATTCCACTTTCCATTCCATGTTCGTTTCCACGTTCCATTCGATTACATTCCATGATCCATTCCACATTCCATTGCACATTCCATTCCCCATTCCTTTCCGTTCCATTCCACATTCCATTCCTCATTCCATTCTTCATTATATTGCTCGTTCCATTCCACGTTCCATTTCAAGTTCCATTCCACGTTCCATTCCGTTAAATTCCACGTTGCATTCCACAATCCATTCCATTCCACTTTCCTTTGCACATTCCATTCCACATTACATTCCACATTCTGTTCCGTTCCATTCCACATTCCATTCAACAGTCCATTCCACATTCCATTCCACATTCCATTCCATTCCTTTAAAGTATATTCCACGTCGCATTCCACTTTCCATTCCATTCCATTCCATGTTCAATTCCACATTCCATTGACCATTCCATTCGACGTTCTATTCCATGTTCGATTCCACGTAACACTCCTTTCCATTCCACTTTCCATTCCACGTTCCATTCGATTCAATTCCACTTTCCATTCCACATTCCATTCCATTCCATTCCACTTTCCTTTGCACATTCTATTCCACATTCTCTTCCACATTGCATTCCACATTACATTCCATTCCATTCCACATTCCACTCCATTGTATTCCAAATTCCATTAGATTCCATTCCATTCCATGCCTCTTTCCATTCCATTCCATTCCATTCCATGCCACATTCCACTCCATTCCATTCCATTCCACATTCCATTCCATCCTATTCTACATTCCATTTCATTCCATTTCACATTACATTCCACGTTCCATTCCACGTTGCTTTCCACGTTCCATTCCATGTTCCATTCCTTGTTCCATTCCTTTCCATTCCACATTCCATTCCATTCCATTCCACATTCCATTCAATTCCACTCCACATTCCATTCCATTCCACTCCACATTCCATTCCACATTCCATTCCATTCCATTCCACCTTCCATTACGCGTTCATTTCCACATTCAACTCCACGTTGTATTCCACATTCCATTCCATATTCCATTGCACATTCCATTCCATTCCTTTCAACGTTCCATTCCATTCCATGTTCCATTCCACATTCCATACCATTCCATTCCATTCCATTCCGGATTGCTATCCATTCCAATCCGCATTTTATTCCGCCTTCCATTCTTTTATATTCCACATTCCATTCCACATTCCATTGCATTCCATTCCACATTCCATTCCTTTCCATTCCACATTCTATTCCTTTCCATTCCACATTCCATTCCTTTCCATTCCAAATTACATTCCACATTCTATTCCACGTCCCATTCCACCTTCTATTCCACATTCCATTCCACGTTCCATTCCACTCCATTCCACGTTGCATTCAACATTCCATTCCTCATTCCATTACGCATTCCATTCCACGTTCCATTCCATTCCATTCCACGTTCCATTCCACATTCATCTGCATTCCATTCCACATTCCATATCATTCCATTCTATTCCATTCAACATTCCATTCCATTCCATACCACATTCTATTCCACATTCCAATCCATTCCGTTCTCATTCTTTTCCATTCCATTCCACATTCAATTCCGAGTTCCATTCCACGTTCCATTCAACGTTCCATTCCACGTTCCATTTCGCATTGCATTCGATTCCATTTCGCATTCTATTCCATTCCATTACACATTCTATGCCATATTCCATTCCATTCCATTCCAGAGTCCATTCCACATTCCATTCCACTGCATTCCAAATTCCATTCTATTCCACTCCACATTCCATGCCACATACCATTCCACATTCCATTCCATTCTGTTACACATTCCATTCCATTCCATTCCACGTTCCATTCCAAAGTCCCTTCCACATTCCATTCCGCATTCCATTTCAAAATGCGTTCCACATTCTATTTCACTTTAAATTCCATTCCATTCCATTCCATTCCACATTCCATTCCAAATTCCATTCCATTCCTTTCCACATTCCATTACACATTCCATTCCATTCCACATTCAATTCCATTCCATTCCACATTCCATTCCATTCCATTCGATACCACTTTGCATTCCACGTTCCATTTCATTCCAATCCACTTTCCATTGCACATTCCATTCCAATCCACTCCACATTCCATTCCACATTCCATTCCATTCCTTTCCATTTCACTTTGCATTCCACATTACAGTCCACATTCCATTCCATTTCATTGCACATTCCATTCCATGATCCATCCCACATTCCATTCCACATTCCACTCCACATTCCATTGTGTTCCATTCCACTTTCCATTCCACATTCCATTTCACATTCCATTCAACATTCCATATTCCATGCCACGTTCCATTCCTTTCCCTTCCACATTCGAATCCACTTACCATTATATTCAATTCCACATTTCATACCACATTCCATTCCACGTTCCATTCCATGTTCCATTCCAAGTTCCATTCCATGTTCCATTCCACTTTCCATTCCATTCCTTTCCATTCCATTCCATTCCACGTTCCAATTCATTCCGTTTCACATTCCATTCTGCATTCCATTTCAAATTACGTTCCACATTCTATTTCACTTTAAATTCCATTCCATTCCATTACATTACACATTCCATTCCATTCCATTCCATATTCCATTCCACGTTCCATTCCACGATCCATTCCACATTCCATTCCACATTCCCTTCCACATTCATTTCCGTTCCATCCCACATTCCATTCCACATTCCATTCCACATTCATTTCCGTTCCATCCCACATTCCATTCCACATTCCATTCCTTTCCATTCCACATGCCATGCCATTCCATTCCACGTTCCATTCCACATTCCATTCCGTTCATTTCCGCCTTCCTTTACACATTGCATTCCACATTCTATTCCACTTTCCATTCCACATTCCATTCTACATTCCATTCCATTTCATTTCATATTCCATTCCACATTCCATTCCGTTTCATTTTACCTTCCATTCCACATTACATTACACTCCATTCCACATTGCATTCCATTCCATTTCACATTCCATTCCATTCCATTCACCATCCATTCCATTCCAATCCACTTTCTGTTTCATCCCATTCCATTTCAGTCCACATTCTATTCAATTCCATTATATTCCACATTCTATTGCATTTCATTCCACATTCCATTTCATTTCATTCCACATACCATTCCATAATCCATTCCATATTCCATTCCAAATTTCATTCCATTCCATTCCACAATTCATTCCATAACATTCCACCTTCCATTCCATTGCATTCCATTCCACATTCCGTTCCATTCCATTATATTCCAGTCCAAATTCTATTCCTCTCCATTCCATTCCACGTTCCATTCCATTCCCTTCCTCATTCAATTCCATTCAATTCCACTTTCAGTTCCATTCCATTTCACATTCCATTCCATGTCCTACTGCACATTCAATTCCACATTCCATTCCATTCCATTCCACATTCCATTCCAAAGTCCATTCCATTCCATTCCACATTCCTTTCCACATTCCCTTTCACTTTCCTTTCCACATTCCATTCCACATTGCATTTCACATTCCATTCCACTTTCCGTTGCATTCCATTCCAAATTCCATTCCATTCCTTTCGAAGTTTCATTCCACATTCCATTCGACATTTCATTTCACATTCCATTCCATATTCCATTCCACTAAATTCCACAATCCATTCCATTACATTCGATGTTTTATTCCACCTTCTTTCCACGTTCCATTTCACATTCCAATCCACTTTCCATTCCATTTCATTTCACATTCCATTCCACATTCCATTCCATTCCATTCAACATTCCATTCTACTTTCCATTACACTTTCCATTCCAAGTTCCTTACTATTCCATTCCATTCCAAATTCCATACTATTCCATTCTATTCCATTCCATTCCATTCCACATTCCATTCCACTCCGTTCCACATTCCATTCCACATTCCATTCCATATTCTATTCCACGTTCTATTCCATATAATTCCACATTCCATTCTGTTCCATTCCACATGCCATTCCATTCGATTCCACATTCCTTGCCACATTCTTTCCACATTCCATTCCATTCCATTCCACATTCCATTCCACATTCCATTGCATTAAATTCGACTTTCGTTTCCACATTCCATTCCACATTACATTCCTTTCCATTCCACATTCCATTTCACATTCCTTTCCACATTACATTTCTTTCCATTCCACATTCCGTTCCACATTCCATTCCACATTCTGTTCCATTCCATTCAGCATTCCATTCCATCCCATTCCACAATCCATTCCACATTCCATTCCTTTCCATTCCATTCCATTCCACATTCCATTCCTCATTCCATTTCACATGCCATTCCATTCCATTCCAAATTCCATTGATTTCCATTAAGCATTCCATTCCATTCCTTTCCACATTCCATTCATTTCCACATTCCATTCCACATTACATTCCACGTTCCTTTCCATTCCTTTCCACGTTCCATTCCACGTCCCATTCGATATTCCACTCCATTCCATTCCACGTTCCATTCCAAATTCCATTCCCTTACATTTCTAGTTCCATTCCACATTCCATTCCACATTCCATTCTACATTCCATTGCCTTCCATTCCACATTCCGTTACACAATCCCCTCAACATTCCATTCCACATTCCATTCCACATTCAATTGCACATTTCATTCTACATCCCATTCCCTTCCATTCCACATTCCATTCCACATTTCATTCTACATCCCATTCCATTCCATTCCACATTGCATTCCACATTCCATTCCACATTCCCTTCCAGATTCTATTCCATTCCATTCCACATTCCATTCCACATTCCATTCCACATTTCATTCCACGTTCCATTCCACCTTCCATTCCATTCGACTCCTCATTTCAGTCCGCCTTCCATTCCATTACATTCCACTTTCCTTTCCACATTCCATTACACATTCCTTTTCTCCTTCCATTCCCCATTCCATTCCAAGTTACATTCCACGTTCCATTCCACCTTCCATTCCACCTTCCATTCTATTCCATTTATCATTTCAGTCCACATTCCATTACATTACATTCCACTTTCCTTTCCACATTCCATTCCACATTCTATTACAAACTACATTCCGTCCCATTCCACATTCCATTCCACTTTCCATTCCATTCCAAACCATATTCCGTTGCACATTCTATTCCACGTTCCTTTTCACATTCCATTCCATTTCATTCCACTTTCTTTCCAGAATCCATTCCACATTCCATTCTATTATATTCCACATTCCATTCCATTCCATTCCACGTTCTATTCAACATTCTATTCCATTCAATTTCACATTACATTCCATAATCCATTCCACATTCCATTCCACATTCCATTTCAGGTTCCATTCCACGTTCCATTCCACATTCAATTCCACTATACATTGCACTTTCCATTCCACATTCCATTCCACATTCAATTCCACCATACATTGCACTTTCCATTCCACGTTCCATTCCATTCCATTCCATTCCACTCCACATTGCCTTCCACATTCCATTCCACATTCCATTCCACGTTCCATTCCACTTTCCTTTCCACTTTCCTTTACACAATCCATTCCGATTTACATTCCGTTCCATTCCACATTCCATTCCACATTCCATTCCATTCCAATCCATATTCCGTTGTAGATTCTATTCCACATTCCATTCCACATTCCATTCCATTTCATTCCACTTTCCTTTCCAGAATCCATTCCACATTGCAATCCATTATATTCCACCTTCCATTCCACATTCCATTCCATTCCACGTTCCATTCAACATTCCATTTCATTCAATTTCACGTTCCGTTCCATAATCCATTCCACATTAATTTCCACATTCCATTTCAGGTTCCATTCCACGTTCCATTCCACATTCAATTCCACCATACATTGCACTTTCTATTCCACATTCCATTCCATTCCATTCCATTCCACTCCACATTGCCTTCCACATTCCATTCCACATTCCATTCCACGTTCCAGTCCACTTTCCTTTCCACGTTGCATTCTATGTTAAATTCCACATTCCATTATATTCCTTTCCACGTTCAATTCCACGTTCCATTCCATTCCATTCAACATTCCATTCCATATTCCATTGAACATCCCATTCTACGTTCCAACCCATGTTCCATTCCTCGTTCCATACCACACTCCACTCGACATTCCATTACACATTACATTCCACATTTCATTCTACATCCCATTGCATTCCATTCCACATTCCATTCCAGTTTCCATTCCATTCCATTAAACATTCCATTGCAGATTACATTTCACTTTTCATTCCACATTCCATTCCATGTTCCTTTCCACCTTCCATTCCATTCCATTCCTCGTTTCAATCCACATTCCATTCCATAGCATTCCACTCTCCTATCCACATTCCATTCCACATTCCATTCCACATTCCATTCCACATTCCATACCAGATTCCATTCCATTCCATTCCACATAACATTCCACTTTCCATTATACGTTCCATTCCATATTCCATTTCAAGATCCAATCCACCTTCCATTCCATACCATTCCTCGTTTTAGTCCACATTCCATTCCATTACTTTCCAGATTCCATTCCACATTACATTCCACATTACATTCCGTTCCATTCCACATTCCATTCCATTCCACATTCCGTTACACATTCCATTCCACGTTCTATTCCACATTCCATTCCATTCCATTCCACTTTCCTTTCCAGATTCCATTTCACTTTGCATTACATTCCATTCCACATTCCGTTCCACATTCCATTACATTACATTCTACGTTCCATTCAACATTCCATTCCATTCAATTTCACGTTCCCTTCCATATTCCATTCCACGTTCTATTCCACATTCTATTTCACATTCCATTCCACGATCCATTCCACATTCAATTCCACCATACATTGCACTTTCCATTCCACATTCCATTCCATTCCATTCCATTCCACTCCACATTGCCTTCCACATTCCATTCCACGTTCCATTCCTCTTTCCTTTCCACGTTCCATTCTGTGTTCCATTCCACATTCCATTACATTCCTTTCCACGTTCAATTCCACGTTCCATTCCATTCCATTCAACATTTCATTCCATATTCCATTGAACATCCCATTCTACGTTCCAACCCATGTTCCATTCCACGTTCCATACCACACTCCACTCGACATTCCATTACACATTCCATTCCAAATTTCATTCTACATCCCATTCCATTCCATTCCACATTCCATTCCAGATTCCATTCCATTCCACTAAACATTCCATTCCAGATTACATTTCACGTTTCATTCCACATTCCAGTCCATGTTCCTTTCCACCTTCCATTCCATTCCATTCCTCGTTTCAATCCACATTCCATTCCATAGCATTCCACTCTCCTATCCACATTCCATTCCACATTCCATTCCACATTCCATACCAGATTCCATTCCATTCCATTCCACATACCATTCCACTTTCCATTATACATTCCATTCCATATTCCATTCCAAGATCCAATCCACCTTCCATTCCATACCATTCCTCGTTTTAGTCCACATTCCATTCCACATTCCATTCCACATTACATTCCGTTCCATTCCACATTCCATTCCATTCCACATTCCGTTGCACATTCCATTCCTCGTTCTATTCCACATTCCATTCCATTCCATTCCACTTTGCTTTCCAGATTCCATTTCACTTTGCATTACATTCCATTCCACATTCCGTTCCACATTCCATTACATTACATTCTACGTTCCATTCAACATTCCATTCCATTCAATTTCACGTTCCCTTCCATATTCCATTCCACGTTCTATTCCACATTCTATTTCACATTCCATTCCAAGATCCATTCCACATTCAATTCCACGTTACTTTGCCCGTTCCATTCCACATTCCACTCCATTCCATTCCATTCCACTGCACATTCCCTTCCACATTCCATTCCACATTCGATTTCACGTTCCATTCCACATTCCTTTCTGCGTTCCATTCCAGCTTCAAATCCACATTCAGTTCCATTCATTTTGACGTTCAATTCCATGTTCCATTCCATTCCATTCCAATTTCTGTTCCATATTCCATTGAACAGCACATTCCACGTTCCATTCCATGTTCCTTTCCACGTTCCATTCCATATTCCATTCCATTCTATTCCACTTTCCTTTCCACATTCCATTCCACGTTACATTCCACATTATATTCCGTTCCATTCCACATTGCATTCCACTTTCCATTCCACATTCCATTCCACATTTCACTCCATTCCCTTCCACTTTCCGTTAAACATTCCGTTCCACATTCCATTCCACATTGCATTCCATTCCATTCCACAATCCATTCCAAAGTCCATTCCATTACATTCCACATTCCTTTCCACATTCCATTCCTCATTCCGTTTGACAGTCCATACCAAATTGCATTACACTTTCAATTCCACAATGCAGTCTCATTCCATTGTGTTTCTTTCCACTTTCCGTTCCACATTCCATGGCAATCCAATTCACATGCCATAACACATTCCATTCCATTCCATTCCGTTACACATTCCATTCAACATTCCATTCCTCATTCCATTCCACAGTCCATTCCATTCAATTCCAAATTCCATTTCATTCCAAACAACATTCCATTCCACATTTCGTTCCATTCCATTCCACATTCCATTTCACATTCCATTCCACATTCCATTCCATTCCATTCCACATTCCATCCCAATCCATTCCCTTCCATTCCACGTTCCATTCCACATTCCATTAAATTCTATTCCACATTCCTTTACACATTCCAGTCCATTCCATTCCACATTCCATTTAATTCCAAAACTCATTTCATTCCACAATTAATTCCACTCCCTTCCACAGTTCATTCCACATTGCATTCCACATTCCATTCCACATTCCATTCCACATTCCATTCCATTCCATTCCACTTTCCATTCCATTACACATTCCATACCATTCCATTCCATTCCATTCCACATTCCATTCTATGTTTCATTCCACATTCCCTTCCACATTGCTTTCCTTTCCGTTCCACATTAAATTCCACTTTCCATTCGATTCCATTCCTCATTCCATTCCACATTCCATTCCATGGCATTCAACATTGCATTCCATTCCAACCGACATTCCATTCCACGTTCCATTCCACATTTCATTCCACGTTTCATTCCATTCCATTCCACGGTCCATTCCATTCACTTCCATATTCCAATCCACATTCCTTTTCACTTTCCTTTCCCTTCCATTCCACATTCCATTCCATTCCTTTCCACATTACAAATTTTCCACATTTCATTCCACATTCCATTCCACGTTCCATTCCACATTCCATTCCATTCCATTGCACATTCCATTCCACACTCAGTTCCACATTCCATTCTACATTCCATTCTCTTCCATTGCACATTCCTTTCCACATTCCATGACACTTTCAATTCCACATTCTTTTCCATGTTCCATTCCAGGTTCCATTCTACGTTCCATTCCATTCCATTTCACGTTCCATTCCACATTCTATTCCACGATCCATTCCATTCCATTCCATTCCACTTTCCATTCCACGTTCCATTCTAAATTCCATTGCATTCCATTCCTACTTCCATTCCACACTCCACTCCGTATTCCATTCTGCCATCCATTCCGTTGCATTCCACATTCCACTCCACTTTCCAGTCCACATTCCATTAAAGTCCATTCCACATTCCATTCCACATTCCAATCCATTCCATTCCACATTTCATTCCACATTCAATTCCATTCCATTCCTCATTTCATTCCACATTCCATTCCATATTCCATTCCACCTTCCATTCCGCATTCCATTCCATTCCATTCCATTCTATTCCACATTCCCTTCCATTCCATTCCATTCCACATTCCATTCCACTGCATTCTACATTTCATTCCACTTTCCATTCCACATTCCCTTCCATTCCATTCCTGTCCATTCCACATTAAATTCCAGATTAAATTCCACATTCCACATTCCATTCCACGTTCCATTCCATGTTCCATTCCTTTCCATTCCACTTTGCATTCCATTCCATTCCACTTGCCGTAACATTCCATTCCATTCCATTCCCCATTCCATTCCACATTTTATTCCAGATTCCATTCCATTACTCTCCACATTCAATTCCATATTCCATTCCATTCCATTGCACATTTCATTCCATTCCTTTCGACGTTCCATTCCACGATCCATTCCACATTCCATTCCACGTTCCATTCCACATTCGATACTATTTCATTCTACATTGCATTCCATTTTCCATTCCATTGCATGCCATATTACTTACCATTGCATTCATTCCATTCCGCTTTCCATTCCATTCCATTCCACATTGTACTCCACATTCCATTCCATTCCATTCCACATTCCATGCCACTTTCCATTACATTCCATTCAAAATTCCATTTCACATTCCATTCCACATTCCATTCCGTTCTATTCCACATTCCATAACACATTCCTTTCCACATTCCATTCCACATTCCATTCCATTCCATTCCACATCCATTCCACATTCTATTCCATTCGATTCCACGTTCCAGTGCACATTCCATTCAACAATCCATTCCACGTTCCTTTCCATTGCATTCCATGATCCATTTCAAATTCCATTCCACAATGCTTTCCAGATTCCTTTACATTCCATTCCACGTTTCATTCCACTTTCCATTCCATTCCATTCCACTTTCCTTACCACATTCCTTTGCATATTCCATTCCACGTTGCATTCCGCATTTCATTCCACGTTCCATTGCACGTTCCATTCCATGTTTCATTCCATTCCATTCCACGGTCCATTCCACATTCCATTCCATTCCATTCCACGACCCATTCCACATTCCATTCCAGATTTCATTCCACATTCCATTCTGTTCCATAACACGTTCCATTGCACAGTCCTTTACACATTCTATTCCACATAACAGTCCACAATCCATTCCATTCCATTCCACATTCCATTCCACATTAAATTCCATTCCATACCACTTTCAGTTCCACGTTACATTCCACATTCCATTCCACATCCCATTACACATCCCATTCCATATTCCCTTCCACTTTCCATTCCATTCCATTCCACACTCAATTCAAAATTCCATTCCATTCAATTCCACATTCTATTGCACATTGCATTCCACATTCCATTCCATTCCTTTCCTCATTCCTTTAGACATTCCATTCCACCCCATTCCAAATCCTATTCCACTTTCATTGCATTAAATTCCACATTATATTCCACATGCCATTCCACATTCCCTTCCTCTGTCCATTCCATTGCATTCCAGATTCCATTCCACATTCCATTCCATTCCATTCCACATTGCATTCCACATTCCATTCCACAATCCATTCCAACGCTTTCCACATTACTTTCTGCATTCCATTCCTCATTCCCTTCCACATTCCATTCCATTCTATTCCACATTCCATTCCACATAACATTCCACATTCCATTCCACATTGCATTCCATTCCATTACACATTCCGTCCCACATTCCATTCCATTCCATTCCACATTTCATTCCATATTTGATTCCACATTCCCTTCCACATTCCATTCCATTTCTTTCCAAATCCATTCAGCTTTCCAATCCATTCCCATCCGCATTCCATTCCACATTCGGTTACATTCCTTTCCGGATTCCACTCCATTCCATTCCACATTCCACTCCATTCCATTCCACATTCCATTCCACATTCCATTCCACCTTCTTTTCCATTCCTTTCCACATTTCATTCCACCTTTCATTCCACCTTCCATTCGACTTTCCTTTCCACTCCATTCCACGTTTCATTCCAACTTCCATTCCACATTCCATTACATTGCATAACATTCCAGTCCTCATTCCATTCCATTCCATTACTTTCCAGATTCCATTCTTTTCCATTCAACATTCCATTTTACATTCCATTTGACATTCCATTCCACTTTCTATTCCACATTCCTTTCCCCATTCAAATCCAGGTTCCATTGAATTGCATTCTACTTTCCATTCCACGTTCCATTCCACATTTCATTCCACGTTCCATTCCATTACACTCCATGTTCAATTCCCTGTTCCATTCCATTCTATTCCACACTGCATTCCATATTCCATTCCACATTCCATTGCATTCCATTCCACATTCCATTCCACATTCCATTCCACTTTCCATCCAACGTTCCATTCCATTTCCTTCCATGTTCCATTCCATTTCCTTCCATGTTCCATTCCACATTCCTTTCCACTTTCCCTTCCACGTTCCATTCCACATTCCATTCTTCATTACATTCCGTTGCATTCCACATTCCATTCCGCATTCCATTCCATTCCTTTCCACCTTCCATTTCGTTATACTCCACATTTCATTCCAAATTGCCTTCCATTACATTCGACATTCTATACCAAATTCCATTCCAATCAATTCCACGTTCCATTCCATCTTTCATTCCACATTCCGTTCCACAATCCATTTCGCATTCCAATCCATTCCATTCCACATTCCATTCCATATTCCATGCCATTCCATTCCACATTCCATTCTCATTCCAATGCATTACATTCCACATACCATTCCATTCCACATTTTATAACACATTCCATTCCTTTCCATTCCACATTGCATTCTGCATTCCATTCCTCTTTCCATTCCATGATCCATTCCACGTTCCATTCCACGTTCCATTCCATTCCATTCCACGTTCCATTTCTTTCCATTCCACGTTCCTTTTCATTCCATTCCACATTCCATTCCACTTTCCATTTCACATTCCGTTCCACATTCTATTTCATTTTCCTTTCCATTCCCTTCCATTACACATTCCTTACCATTCCGTTGCTCATTGCATTCCATTCCATTCTGAGATCCATTCAACATTCCATTCCACATTTCATTGCATTCCTTCCTATTCCACATTCCAGTCCATTCCATTAAACAATCCATTCCACGTACCATTCCACATTCTATTCCACGTTCCATTCCATTCCATTCCACTTTCCAATTAATTCCATTTCACATTCCAATCCATTCCATTCCTCATTCTACCTCATTCCATTCCAAGTTTCATTCCCTACCGTTCCACGTCACATTCTGCATTCCACTCCATATTACATTCCACTTTCCATTTGAATCTGTTCCATGTTCCTTTCCATTCCATTCCACGTTCTATTCCACATTCCATTCCACATTCTATTCCACATTCCAATTCACGTTGCATTCCATTCCATTCCACATTCTATTTCTCGTTCCATTCCATTCCATTCCACATTCCATTGCATTCCATTCCACATTCCATTCAATTCCATTCCACATTCCATTCCATTCCATTCTATTCCATATTCCATTCCATTGCAGGCAACATTCAATTCCATTACATTCCACATTCCTTTCCACATGCCATTCCACATTACATTCCACATTCCATTGCACGTTGCATTCCATTCCATTCCACATTCCATTCTATTCCATTCCACTTTCCATTCCATTCAATTCCACATTTCTCTTTACTCCATTGCATTCCACATTCTATTCCATTCCATTCCGCACTGCATTCCATCCCATTACGCTTTATTCCACATTCCATTCCATTCCATTCCACTTTCCATTCCACATTCAATTCCACATTCTATTCCACGTTCCATTCCATTTCATTCCACATTCCATTGAATTCCATTCCACATTCCATTCCATTCCATTCCACATTCCATTCAATACCATTCTATTCCATATTCCGTTCCATCACAGTCAACATTCCATTCCATTCCATTCCACATTCCATTCCACATGCCATTCCACATTCCATTCCACAATCCATTGCACTTTTCACTCCATTCCATTCCACATTCCATTCTATTCCATTCCACTTTCCATTCCCTTCAATTTATATTTCACTCCATTCCATTGCATTCCACATTCTATTCCATTCCATTCCACACTGCATTCCATCCCATTCCGCTTTATTCCACATTCCATTCCATTCCATTCCACTTTCCATTTCACATTCAATTCCACATTCTATTCCACGTTCCATTCCATTTCATTCCACATTCCATTGAATTCCATTCCACATTCCATTCCATTGCATTCCATTCCGCATTGCATTCAATCCCATTCCGCTTTATTCCACCTTCCATTCCTTTCCATTTCACTTTCCGTTCCACATTGAATTCCACATTGCTTTCCACATTGCATTCCATTTCATTCCACATTCCATTGAATTGTATTCCACATTCCATTCCACTTTCTCTTCCTTTCCATTGCACATTCCATTCCATTGCATTCCACTTTCCATTCCTTTCTCTTCCTCATTTCGTTCCATTGCACTTCATTCCATATTCTGTTCCATTCCACACTTCAATTCATTCCATTCCATTGCATTCCACATTCCATTCTATTCCATTCACATTCCATTCCATTCCATTACATTATATTCCACATTCCATTCCATTCCATTCAACTATCCATTCTATTCCATTCCACATTCCATTCCACTTTCCATTCCATTCCTTTCCACATTCAATTCCACATTCCGTTCCACATTACAGTCCTTTCCATTCCACATTCCATTCCACATTCCATTCCATTCCATTCCGCATTCCATTCCACGTTCCATTCCACATTTCATTCCACGTTCCATTGCACGTTCCATTCCACGTTTCATTCCATTCCATTCCACGGTCTATTCCACGTTCCATTCCATTCCATTCCACTACCCGTTCCACATTCCATTCCAGATTTCATTCCACATTCCATTCTGTTCCATAACACGTTCCATTGCACAGTCCTTTACACATTCTATTCCACATAACAGCCCACAATCCATTCCATTCCATTCCACTTTCCATTCCACATTAAATTCCATTCCATACCACTTTCAGTTCCACGTTACATTCCACATTCCATTCCACATCCCATTACACATCCCATTCCATATTCCCTTCCACTTTCCATTCCTTTCCATTCCACACTCAATTCAAAATTCCATTCCATTCAATTCCACATTCTATTGCACTTTGTATTCCACATTCCATTCCATTCCTTTCCACATTCCTTTAGACATTCCATTCCACTCCATTCCAAATCCCATTCCACTTTCATTGCATTAAATTCCACATTATATTCCACATGCCATTCCACATTCCCTTCCTCAGTCCATTCCATTGCATTCCAGATTCCATTCCACATTACATTCCATTCCATTCCACATTGCATTCCACACTCCATTCCACAATCCATTCCAATGCTTTCCACATTATTTTCTGCATTCCATTCCACATTCCCTTCCACATTCCATTCCATTCCATTCCACATTCCATTCCATATAACATTCCACATTCCGTTCCACATTGCATTCCATTCCATTACACATTCCGTCCCACATTCCATTCCATTCCATTCCACATTACATTCCATAATTATTCCACATTCCCTTCCACATTCCATTCCATTCCTTTCCAAATTCCATTCACCTTTCCAATCCATTCCCATCCGCATTCCATTCCACATTCGATTACATTCCTTTCCACATTCCACTCCATTCCATTCCACATTCCAATCCACATTCCATTCCACCTTCTTTTCCATTCCTTTCCACATTTCATTCCACCTTCCATTCCACCTTCCATTCGACTTTCCTTTCCACTCCATTCCACGTTTCATTCCAACTTCCATTCCACATTCCATTACATTGCATAACATTCCAGTCCTCATTCCATTCCATTCCATTCCCCATTCCATTCCATTACTTTCCACATTCCATTCTTTTCCATTCAACTTTCCATTTGACAATCCATTCCATTTTCTATTCCCCATTCCTTTCCCCATTCAAATCCAGTTCCATTGAATTGCATTCTACTTTCCATTCCACGTTCCATTCCACATTTCATTCCACGTTCCATTCCTTTCAATTCCACGTTCCATTGCATTCCATCACATTCAATTCCACGTTCCATTGAATTCCATTCCACATTCCATTCCATTCCATTGCACATTGCATTCCATTCCATTCCACTTTCCATTCCTTTCCATTCCATTCCAATGCACATTCCATTCCACATTGCAACCCATTCCATTCCACATTCCACTCCATTCCATTCCACATTCCATTGAATTCCATTCCAAATTTCAATCCACATTCCACTACATTCCATTCCTTTTCACATTCCATTCCACATTCCATTCCATTTCGTTTCACATTCCATTCCATTCCATTCAATTCCACATTCCATTCCATTCCATTTCACATTCAATTCCATTCCATTCCATTCCACATTCCATTCCACGTTCCATTTCTTTCCATTTCACATTCCTTTCCATTCCATTCCACATTCCATTCCGCATTCAGTTCCATTCCGTTCCCCATTCCTTTGGACATTCCATTCCTTTCCATTCTGCATTCAATACTACATTTCATTCCATATTTCATTCCACATTCCATTTCACATTCCATCCCACATTCCTTTCCACATTCCACTCCATGTTCCATTGGATTCCACTTTCCATTCCACATTCCATTGCAAATTCCATTTCATTTTGAATTCCTTTCCATTCCATTCCACATTCCATTCCATTCCATTCCACAGTGCATTTCATTCCACTCCACATTCCATTCCAAATTCCATTTCACTTTCCATTCCATTCCTTTCCATTCCACATTCCATTCCATTCCATTCCAATCCACTTTCCATCCATTCCATTCCAAGTTCAATTCCATTCCACATTCCATTCCATTCCTTTCCACATTCCATTCCACATTCCATTGCATATTCCATTCCATTCCATTCTATTCCACATTCCATTCCATTCAATTCCACATTTCATTTCATTCCATTCCACTTTAGATTCCACATTCTTTTCCCCATTCATTTGTATTGAATTCCACTTTACATTCCATTCCATTGCATTCAAAGTTCCATTTCATTCTATTCAATTCCTCATACCATTCCATTCCATTGCATTCCAAATTCCATTCCATTCCTCATTCCATTCTATTCCATTCCACATTCAATTCCATTCCATTACATTCAACATTCCATTCCATTGCATTCCACATTCATTTCCACATTCCATTGCACTCCACTTTCAATTCCACATTCCATTGCACATTCACTTCCATTCTATTCTATCCCACATTCCATTCCATTCCATTCCACATTCCATTCCATTCCACTCCGCATGCAATTCCAGATTCCATTCGACATTCCGTTCCACAGTCCATTCAACATTCCATTCCTCATTCTATTCCATAGCATTCCACATTCCATTCCGCATTCCATTCCACATTCCTTTCCACATTCCATTCCATTCCATTCCATTCCGCATTCCGTTCTCATTCCATTGCATTCATTTCCAGATTCCATTCCACATTCCATTCCATTCCATTCCTCTTTTCATACCACATTCCATTCCACGTTCCATTCCATGTTCCATTCCATTCCTCGTTCCATTCCATTCAATCCACGTTCCAATTCATTCCGTTTCACATTCCATTCCACATTCCGTTCCACATTATATTTCACTCTCCAATCCATTCCATTCCATTCCGTATTCCATTCCATTCCACCTTTCATTTCATTGCATTCTGCTTTCCATTCCATTCTAATACATTCCATTCCACATTCCATTCCACTTTCCATTCCACGTCGTATTCCATCTTCCATTCCACGTCCCATTCCAGGTTGCATTCCTTTCCATTCCACTTCGCATTCTATGTTCCATTCCACGTCTCATTCCAGGTTGCATTCCTTTCCTTTCCACATTCCATTCCATTCCATTCCACATTCCATTCCATTCAATTCCACGTTCCATTCCATGATCCATTCCACTTTCCATTCCACGTTGCACTCCAAGTTCCTTTCCATTACATTCCACATTCCATTCCACGTTCCATTCCATTAAATTCCACGTTCCATTCCATTCCACTTCACGTTCCATTCCATTCAATTCCACTTTGCATTCCATTCCAGTCCACATTCCATTCCACGTTCCATTCCATTCTATTCCACTTTCCATTCCATGTTCCATTCCACGTTCCATTCCTTTCCATTCCATTTCACTTTCCATTCCATTCGATTCGACATTCCATTCCACTCTCTATTCCTCGTTGAATTCCATGTTCCATTCCACGTCCCATTCCACGTTCCATGCCTTTCCATTCCACATTCCATTCCATTCCATTCCATATTGCATTCCATTCCATTCCACATTCCATTCCACATTCCTTTCCATTCCATTCCACGTTCCATTTAACATTCCAATCCATTCAATTTCACATTCCATTCCATATTCCATTCCACATTCCACATTCCCTTCCAGTTCCATTCCACAGTCCGTTCCACGTTCAATTACATTAACCATTTCACTTTCTATTCCACATTCCATTCCATTCCATGCCACATTACATTCCACATTAGATTCCACCTTCAATTCAACGTTCCATTCCACATTCCTTTCCAAGTTCTCTTCCATGTTCCATTCCACTTTCCATTCCATTTCATTCCACGTTCCATTCCCCGTTACATTTCTCACCATTCCTCTTTCCATTCCACATTCCATTGCACATCCCATTCCACTTTCCATTCCATGTTCCATTCCATGTTCCATTCCACTTTCCATTCCACATTTCAATACACATTCCATTCCATTGCTTTCCACTTTCCCTTCCACGTTACATTCTACATTCCTTTCCATGTTCTATTCCATGTTCCATTCCACATTCCATTCCATATTCTATGCCAATCTATTCCACTTTTCATTCCACTTTCCATTCCACATTCCATTCCTCATTCCATTCCACATTCCACTGCAAATTCCATTCCACATTCCATTCCACATTCCATTGCACATTCCATTCCACATTCCATTCAACATTCCGTTTTTTTCCATTTCACATGCCTTTCCATTCCATTCCACATTCCGTTACACATTCAATTCCATTCCATTCCACATTCCATTGGACATTCCATTCCATTCCATTACACATTCCTTTCCATTGCATTCCAATTTCCATTCTAATGCATTCCAATTTACATTCCATAACATTCCGCATTCCATTCCGTTCAACATTCTATTGCATTGCACTTTCCATTGTATTCCATTTCACATTCCACTCCATTCCATTCCATTCCTTTCTACATTCCATTCCATTGTATTCCACATTCCATTCCATTTCATTCCATTCCATTTCATTCCATTCCACATTCTATTCCATTCTGCCTTCCATTCCATTCACATTCCATTCCATTCCACATTCCATTCCATTCCACATTCCATTCCATGCCATTCCATTCCACATTATATTCCATTACACATTCAATTCCATTCTGCTCCACATTCCATTCCATTAATTTATTGCATTACATTCCATTCCATTCCACATACCATTATATTCAACATTCAATTTGACGTTCTATTCCACGTTCCATTCCACGTTCCATTACATTCCTTTCCACATTCCATTCCACTTTCCATTCCGTTACATTACAGGTTCCATTCCACTTCACATTGCGCATGCCTTTCCACTTTCCATGCCACATTCCATTTCACGTTCCTTTTCACTTTGCATTCCAAGGTCCATTCCGTTATATTCCACGTTCCATTCCACATTGCATTCCACATTCCATTCCACAATCCATTCCGTTCCATTCTGTTCCATTCCACATTTTATTCCACATTCCATTCCTCTTTCAATTTCATTCCTTTCCACATTCCATTCCATTCCATTCTTCATTCCATTCCACATTTCATTCCAGGTTGCTTTCGACATTCCATTCCACGTTCCATTCCAATTTCCATTCAAAATTTCATTCCACGGTCCTCTCCATTCCATTCCACGTTCTGTTGCACATTCCATTCCATTCCATTAAACTTTCTATTCCACCTTCCATTCCACATTCCATTCCGTTCCACTCCAGATTCCATTACATTCCATTCCACATTCCATTCCATTATCTTTCACATTCCTTTCCAAATTCCATTCCATTCCATTCCACTTTCCATTCCAGATTGTCTTGCATTACATTCCACGTTCAATTTCGTTCCATTCCACATTCCATTATATTCCATTCCACATTGCATTCCATGTTCCATTCCATTCAATTTCACATTGCATTCCAAATTCCATTCCATTCCATTCCACTTTCCTTTCCACATTGCCTTGCATTACATTCCACATTCCATTCCAAATTCCAATCTAATCCATTCAATGTTCCATTTCACGTTCCATTCCACAGTCTATTCCACATTCTATTTCACGTTCCATTCCATTCCATTCCGCGTTCCACCCCACTTTCAATTCCTTTCCATTCCACGTTCCATTCCACATTCCATTGCACATTACATTCCACGTTCCAGTACATGTTCCATTCCATGACCCTTTCCATTCCACTCCAAGTTCTGTTCCACATTCCATTCCATCCGTTTCCATGTTCCGTTCCATTCCATTACACGTTCCATTCCACTTTCCCTTCCACATTCCATTCCACAATCCATTCCATTCAATTCCATTCCATTCCTTTCCACGTTCCATTCTGCATTCCATTCCACATTCCATTCCACATTTCATTCCGTTCCATTCCACATTCCTTTTCAGTTTCCATTCCACATTCCATTCCATTCCATTCCACATTCTATTCCACATTACATTCCAAATTCCATTCCATTGCATTTCCCATTCCATTCCACATTACATTCCAATCCATTTCACATTGCATTCCATTGCAGTCCACATTCCTTTCAACTATCCATTCCATTCCTTTTAAACTTTCCATTCCATTCCATTCCACATTCGATTTCTCCTTCCATTCTATTCCAAATTCTATTCCACACTCCATTCCATTCAATTCCACATTCCATTCTACGTTCCATTCCATTCCATTCCAACTTCCATTCCACCTTCCATTCCGCATTCCATTCCAGGTTCCATTCCACATTCAATTCCCCGTTGCATTCCACTTTCATTTCCTTTGCATTCCATTCCACATTCCATTCCACTTTACATTTCACATTGCATTCCACATTCCATTCCATTTAATTCCGTGTTTCATTCCACGTTCCATTCCACATTCCATTCCATTCCATTCCATATTCCATTCCACTTTACATTCCACATTGCATTCCACGTTCCATTCCATTCCATTCCGTGTTCCATTCCACGTTCCATTCCACGTTCCATTCCACGTTCCATTCCACGTTCCATTCCATTCGATTCTATTCCACGTTCCATTCCAGGTCCCATTCCACATTCCATTCCTCATTCCATTACACATTCCATTCCACATTCCATTGCACTGCATTCCACATTCGATTCTGCATTCCATTCCATTACTTTCCACATTCGATTCCACATTCCATTCCACATTTCATTCCATTCCATTCCATGTTCCATTCCGCATTCCATTCCACACTCCATTCCACATTCCATTCCGTTCCATTCCACATTCCTTTCCACTTTCCATTCCACATTCCGTTGCATTCCATTCCATCCCACATTCCATTTCACATTCCTTTCCACATTCCATTCCAAATTCCATTCCATTGCATTCCCCATTCCATTCCACATTTCATTCCATTCCATTCCACAATGCATTCCATTGCAGTCCACATTCCTTTTAACATTGCATTCCATTCCATTTAAACTTTCAATTCCATTCTGTTCCACATTCGATTTCACCTTCCATTCCATTCCGAATTCCATTTCAAATTCCTTTCCATTCCATTCCATGTTTCATTCCACTTTCCATTCCATGTTCCATTCCACATTCAATTCCACATTTCATTCCACATTCCATTCCATTCCATTGCATTCCACATTCCATTCCACATTCCATTCCATATTGCATTACACATTTGATTCCATTCAATTCCACGTTCAATTTCATGTTCCATTCCACATTCCTTTCCACGTTCCATTCCACGTTCCGTTGCATTCCATTACACGTTCCATTCCTCCTTCCATTCCATTCCATTCCACGTTCCATTTCACGTTCCTTTGTACATTCCATTCCAAGTTCCCTTCCACATTCCATTCCCCTTTCCATTCCACATTCCATTCCACAATCCATTCCATTCCATTCCAACTTCCATTCCACATTCAATTCCATTCCATTCCACGTTCCATTCCACAATCCATTCCACATTCTGTTCCATTTCATTCCTCATTCCATTCCATGTTCCATTCTGCATTACATTCCACGTTCCATTCCACATTCAATTCCACATTTCATTCCACATTCCATTCCATTCCATTCCATTCCACATTCCATTCCACATTGCATTCCACATGCCATTATATTCCATTCCACGTTACATTTCACGTTCCATTCCACATTCCATTCCACGTTCCATTCCACGTTCCGTTCCATTCCATTCCACATTCCATTCCCCCCTCCATTTCATTCCATTCCACGTTCCATTCCACTTTCTATTGTACATTCCATTCCAAGTTCCATTCCACATTCCATTCCACTTTCCATTCCACATTCCATTCCAGGTCCCATTCCATTCTATTCCAAGTTCCATTCCACATTCAATTCCATTCCATTCCTTATTGCATTCCACATTCCATTCCACATTCCATTGCATTGCATTCCACATTCCATTCCTTTCCATTCCACATTCTATTCCACATTCCTTTCCATATTCCATTCCATTCCATTCAATTCCACATTCCATTCCATTCAGTTTCACATTCCATTCAAAATTCCATTCGATATCATTCCATATTCCATTCCTCTTTGCATTCCACATTCCCTTTCTTAGTCCATTCCATTGCTTTCCACATTACATTCTACATTCCATTCCATTTCATTCCACATCGCATACCACATTCCATTTAACATTTCATTCCATTCCTTTCCCCATTGCATAACACATTCCATTCCATTCCTTTCAATGTTCCATTCCATTTTAATCCACATTCAATTCCACATTCCATTCCACCTTCCATTCCACATTCCATTCTATTTCATTCCATATTTCATTACGCATTGCATTCCATTCCACTCCACATTCCAATCCATTCCATTCAACATTCCATTCCATTCCATTACACATTCCATTCGAGATTCTATTTCACATTCCATTCCATTCCATTCCACGTTCCATTACACGTTACATTCCATTCCATTCCCCATTCCATACCATTGCATTCCAGTCCATTACGCATTCTATTCCACATTCCATTTCAGTCCATTCCACATTCCAGGCCACATTCCATTCCATTGCATTCCACATTCAATTCCATTCCATTTCACGTTCACTTCCACATTCAATTGCACGGTGCATTCCACATTCCATTCCACGTTCCATTCCACGTTGCATTCCAAGTTCCATTCCACATCACACTCCATTCCATTCCACGTTTCATTGCACAATCCCTTTAATTCCATTCCAGTTTCTATTCCCCATTCCATTCCACATTGCATTCCATATTCCATTCCTTTCCATTCCACATTCCTTTACATTCCATTCCACATTCCATTCCACATTCCATTACAGTCCATTCCACATTCCAAAACATACCATACCACATTGCATTCCACATTGCCTAGCATTTCATTCAAAAATCCATTCCACATTCCATTCCACTTTTCATTCCAATTCATTCCACTTTCCATTTCACGTTCCATTCTGCAGTCCATTCCACATTCCATTCCACGTTCCATTCCATTCCATTCCACGTTCCACTCTAATTTCCATTCCTTTCAATTCCACGTTCCATTCGACATTCCATTGCATATTCCATTCCACGTTCCATTACATTTTAATTACAATTTCCTATCCATTCCATTCCATGTTCCATTCCACATTCTATTTCATCCTATTCCACGTTCCAATCCATTCCATTCCACGTTCCTTTCCACATTCCATTCCACAATCCATTCCGTTCCATTCCTTTCCATTCCACTTTCCATTCCACATTGCATTCCAAAATCCATTCCACATTCCATTCCGTTCCATTGCACATTCCATTCCATTCCGTTCCATTCCATTCCACATTCCATTCCATTCCATTCCGCATTCCATTCCATTCCATTCCATTCCTCATTGCATTCCATTCCATTAAATTCCACATTTAATTCCATTCCCTTCCACATTCCATTCCATTCCTTTCCGCCTTCCATTCCATTCCATTCCCTTCCACGTTCTATTCCATTCCATTATATTCCAAATTCCATTCCATTCCTTTCCACATTCCATTCGATTCCATTCCAAATTCCATTCCTTCCCATTCCTCATTCCATACCATTCCATTCTATTCCACATTCCATTCCTTTCTATTCCACATTCCATAGCATTCCATTCCATTCCCTTCCACATTCCATTCCTTTCCATTCCGCATTTCATTCCCTTCCATTCCATTCCACATTCGATTCCATTCCATTAAATTTCAGATTCCATTCCCTTTCATTCCACATTCCATTCCTTTCCATTCCACATTCCATTACATTTTATTCCTTTCCATTCCACATTCCATACCTTTCCATTCCATTCCAAATTCCTTTCCTTTCCATTCTCCATTCCATTCCATTCCATTCCACATTACATTCCTTTCCATTCCATATTTCTTTCCTTTCCATTACACATTCCTTTTCTCATTGCATTCGATTCCACATTCTATTCCACTTTCCATTCCATTCCATTCCACATAGCATTCCATTCAATTCCACATTCCTTTCCATTCCATTCCCTTCCAATCCACATTCCATTCCATTCCTTTCCGTATTCCATTACTTTGCATTCCATTCCACATTACATTCCATTCAATTAAATTCCATATTCCATTCCAATCCATTCCTCACTCCATGCCAATCCATTCCACATTCCATTCCACATTACATTCCATTCCATTTTATTCCACATTACATTCCGTTCAATTTCACATTACATACAATCCCATTCCACTCCACTTTCCTATCCTTTCCATTCCATTTCATTCCTCTTTCCATTCCCTTCCACTCCACATTCCTTTCCTTTCCATTCCACATTCCTTACCAAGTTACATTCCATGTTCCATTAAATTACATTCCACTTTGCATTCCACTGCATTCCACATTCCATACCTTTCCATTCCGTTCCATTCCACATTCCGTTACATTCCGTTCCACATTCTATTCTCATTCCATTCCATTCTATTCCACATTCAATTCCAAATTCCATTCCATTCCATTCCACCTTCCGTTCCATTCCATTCGACATTCCATTCCTTTCCATTCCACGTTACATTCCACATTCCATTCCACGTTCCATTCCAGGTTTCATTCCAAGATTCATTCCACGTTCCATTCCTTTCCTCTCCACGTTCCATTCCACATTCCATTCCATTGCATTACACTTTCCATTCCACATTCCATTACACATTCCATTACTCTTTCCATGCAACATTGCCTTGCATTTCATTCCACATTACATTCCATTCCATTCCATTCCATGTTCCATTCCATTCCATTCCCCATTGGATTCCATTCCATTCCACGTTCCATTCCATCCCATTTGACATTCCAGTCCACATTGCATTGCATTCCATTCCACTCCACATTCCATTCCATTCCATTTAAACTTTCCATTCCATTCTATTCCACATTCCATCCCACATTCCATCCCACATTCCATTACATTCCACATTCTGTTCCACATTCCATTCCAGATTCCATTCTATTCCATTCCACATTTCATTCCACACTCCATTCCATTCCATTTAAACTTTCCATTCCATTCCCTTCCACATTCCCATCCACATTCCATTACATTCCGTATTCTATTCCACATTCCATTCCACATTCCATTCTTTTCCATTCCACATTCCATTCCACATTCCATTCCATTCCATTTCACATTCTGTTCCACATTCTCTTTCACGTTCCATTCCATTCCATTCCATTCCGTTTCAAATTAAATTCCATTCCATTCCACATTGCATTCCATTGCATTCCACATCCATTCCTGATTGCATTCCATTCCATTCTATTCCACATTCCATTCCAGTTCATTCCACATTCCATTCCATTCCATACCACATTCCATTCTACATTCCATTCCACATTCCATTCCATTCCATTCCACATTGCATTCTGTTCCATTCCACATTCCATTCCGTTCCTTTGCACATACCATTCCATTCAATTTTACATTCAATTCCACTACATTGCATTCCACATTTCATTTCATTCCATTCTGCTTTCAATTCCATTCCTTTTCATTTTATTCCAATTTCCATACCATTGCATTCTTTTCCACATACCGTTCAATTCCATTTTATTCCACATTCGATTCCATACCATTCCACATTCGATTCAATTACATTCCAGTTTCCATTCCAACTTCCCTTCCACATTCTTTTCCACGTTACATTCCATTCCATTCCACTTTCCATTCCATTCCCTTACACATTCCATTCCATTCCATTCCACATTCCATTCCATTCCATTCCACATTCCATCCCATTCCATTCCACATTCCATTCCATTCCATTAAACTTTCCATTCAATACTCCCTTCCGCATTCTATTCAACGTTCCATTCCACGTTCCATACCAAGTTCCATTGCGCATTCTATTCCCTACAATTCCAAGGTCCTTTCCATATTCCACTCCATTTCATTCCACGACCCATTCCACATTCCATTCCACATTCCTTTCCTCCTTCCATTCCTCATTCCATTCCTATCCATTCCACATTCCATTCCACATTACATTCCATTACTTTCCACATTCCATTCGACATTCCACTTCACATTCCATTCCACATTACATTCCACATAGCATTTCACTTCCCATTCCAAATTCCATTATGTTCCATTCGACTTTCAAATCCACATTCCATTCCATTCCATTCCATATCCCATTCCGTTCCATTTGGCGTTCCATTCCACGTTCCATTCCACGTTCCCATCCACATTCCATTGCATTCCATTCCACATTCCATTTCTCATTCCATTCCATTCTTTTTCACATTTCATTGCACATTCCTTTCCATTCCATTCCACATTCCATTGGACATTCCATTCCATTCTATTCAACATTCCATTCCATTCCATTCCACATTCCATTCCATTCCTTTCCACATTCCAATCTTTTGCACATTCCATTCCATGTTCCATTCCACATTCCATTCCCTTCCGTTTTACATTCCATTCCACATTCCCTTCCAATTTACTTTCCACTTTCCTTTCCGTTATGTTCCACTTTGCATTCCACACTCTACTCCACATTCCGTCCCACATTCCATTGCGTTACACTCCACCTTTCATTCCGCATTCCATTCCACATTTCATTCCACATTGCAATCCATTCCATTCCACATTCCATTCTACATTCTATTACACATACCATTCCACGTTCCATTCCATTCCAAATTCCATTCCATTCCATTCCACATTCCATTACACATTTCATTCCATTCCATTCCACATTCCATTCCATTCCACGTTGAATTCCACGTTCCTGTCACTATTCCATTACACGTTCCATTCCACATTCCATTCCATTCCATTCCGCATTCCATTCCACATTCCATTCCACATTCTATTCCAATACATTTCACGTTCAGTTCTACATTCCTTTCAACATTCCATTCCACATTCCACTCCGTCGCATTCCACGTTCCATTCCACTTTCTGTTCCACGTCCCATTCCATTCCATTCCACGTTCTATTCCACATTCAATTCCAACACATTTCACTTTCCATTCTGCATTTCATTCCACCTTCCATTCCATTCCATTCCACATTACATTCCACCTTTCATTCCGTTGCTTTCCACATTGCATTCCACGGTCCATTCCACATTCCAATCCCTTCCATTCCACATAGCATTCCGCATTCCATTCCGTTGCATTCAACAATGCATTTCACACTCCATTCCATATTGCATTCCACCTTCCATTCCGTTCCATTCCACATTCCTTTCCACGTTCCTTTCCACATTTCATTCCACATTCCAATCCATTCCATTCCACATTACATTTCACATTCCCTTCCACTTTCCATTCCACGTTCAATTCCACGTTCAATTCCACGTTCCACATTCCATTGCACATTCCATTCCACATTTCATTCCACATTCCATTCCACTCCATTCCACGTTCCATTCAATTCCATTCCACATTACATTCCATATTCCATTCCATTCTATTACACTTTCCATTCCACGTTCCATTCTATGTTCCATTCCTTTACATTCCACATTCCATTCCATTCCATTCCACATTCCATTCCACATGGCACTCCACGTTGCATTCCACATTCCATTCCACATTCCACTCCAATTTCCATTCCAATCCATTTCACGTTCCATTCTACATTACATTCCAATTTCCATTCTAACCCGTTCCACGTTCCATTCCACGATCCAATCCGCATTCCATTGCACATTCCATTCAAAGATACCTTCCATTACATTCCACGTTCCAGTCCACGTTCCGTTCCATTCCATTCCATTCTACATTCCCTGCCTTTGCATACCACGTTCAATTAAGCATTCAATTCCACATTCAATTCCACATTCCATTCCTTTCCATTCCACATTCCTTTCTATTAAATTTCACATTTCATTCCGTTCCACATTCCATTCCATTCCATTTCACTTTGCATTCCACATTGCATTCCATTCCATTCCACATTGCATTCCACAGTCCATTCCACATTCCATTCCATTCCATTGCATATTCCAATCTACATTCCACTGCATTGCATTCCACTTTCCATTCCACATTCCATTCCACATCCCATTCTAACTTCCTTTGCTGTCCATTCCACATTCAATACCATTCGATTACATATTCCATTCCATTCCGTTCCACATTCCACTCAATTCCATTCCAGGTTGCATTCCATGTTCCATTCCACGTGCCATTCCATTCCATTCCACTTTCCATTCCATTCAACTCCACATTCCATTCCACGTACCATTTCACTCCTTTCCACTTTCCATTCAATTCCACTTTCCATTTCCTTCCATTCCACATTCCATTCCACATTCCATTCCACATTCCATTTCACATTACATTCCACATTCCATTTCACATTCCCTTCCTTTCCTTTCCATTCCATAATACATTCCATTCCATTCAACTTTCCATTCCTTTCCACATTCCATTACATTCCACATTCCTTTCCATTCAGTCCACATTCCATTCAATTGCATTCCACATTCCTATCCATTCCACATTCCATTCCATTGCATAAAACATTCCATTGCATTCCACATTCCATTCCATTCCATTCCACATTCCATTCCACATTCCATTTCACATTCCATTCCTCATTCCATTCCATGATCCATTCCATTCCATTCCACTTTCCATTCCATTTAATTCCACTTTCAATTCCATGCACCATTCCATTCCTTTCCACTTTCCACTCCATTCCATTCAGCTCCACATTCCATTCCATTCCATTCCTCATTCCATTCCATTCCGTTCTACATTCCATTCCATTCCACTATGCATTCCATTCCATTCCACATTCAATTCCATTCCATTCCACATTCCATTCTGCTTTCCAGTCCCTTCCAATACACATTCCATTCCTTTCCATTCCACGTTACATTCCATTCCATTTCACGTTCATTCCATTCCATTCCACATTCCATTCCACATTCCATTCCACATTCCATTCCACATTCCATTCCCTTCCGTTCAACATTCCATTCCATTCCATTACTCATACCATTCCATGTTCCATTGCACTTTCCATTTCACGTTCCATTCCACTTTCCATTTCACATTCCCTTCAATACCATTCCACATTACATACCATTCCATTCCATTCCATTCCAGTCCACATTCCAATACATTACATTTCATTCCACATTGCATTTCACATTCCATTCCATTCCGTTCCACGTTCCATTGCATTCCATTCCTCGTTCCATTCCATTCCATTCCACCTTCCATTCCATTCAACTCCACATTCCATTCCATTCCATTCCACATTCCACTCCATTCGATTCCATTCCACATTCCATTCCATTCCATTCCACATTCCATTCCATTCAGCTTTCCATTCCATTCCATTGCACGTTCCATTCCATTCCGATCCACATTCCATTCCATATTCCATTACACATTCCATTCCGCATTCCAGTCCCTTCCATTCTGCAATCCATTCCATTCCATTCCACTTTCCATTGCATTCCATTCCAAGTTCCATTCTATTCCACTCCACTTTCCATTCCACGTTCCATTGCACATACTGTTGCCTTCCATTCTGCAGTCCATTCCTTTGTATTACACTGTCCATTTCACGTTCCCTTCCACGTTCCATTGCACTTTCCGTTCCACGTTGTATTCTATGTTCCAGTCCACGTTCCATTCCATTCCATTCCACATTCCATTCTACATTCCATTCCATTCCATTCCACGTTTCATACCATTCGATTCGATTCCTTTCCGAACTCCATTCCATTCAATTCCACATTCCAATCCACATTCCATTCCATTCCTTTCCACATTCCATTCAATTCAATCCCACATTCCATTCCACTTTCCTTTCCATTCCATTCCATATTCCATTTTATTCCATTCCGCAATCGATTCTACATTCCATTTCTCGTTCCATTCCACTTTCCATTCCTAATTACATTCCACATTCCATTCTACATTACGTTTCACTTTGAATTCCACATTCCATTTCACATTCCACATTCAATTCCATTCTATTTAACGTTCCATTCCATTCCACATTCCATTGCATTCCATTCCAGATTTCATTCCATTACATTCCACATTCCATTCAATTCAATTCCACATTCCATTCCACCTTCCATTCCAGATTCCGTTCCATTCCATTCCAGATTGCATTCCATTACATTCCACATTCCATTCCATTCTATTCCACATTCCATTCCATATTCCATTCCAGATTCTGTTCCATTCCATTCCATTCCACTTTCCATTCCTTTACCCATTTCATTCCATATTCCAGTCCATTCTACCCACATTCCATTCTACATTTCATCCCTTTCCATTCCATATTCCATTCCACATTGCATTAAATTACATTCCACTTTCCATTGCATGCCATTCCATTCCATTCCATTCCACATGCCGTTCCATTCCATTGAATTCCACATTCCATTCCATTCCATTCCACATTACAATCCAAATTCAATTCCATTCCTCATTGCATTCTATTCCAATTTCCATTCCACATTCTACCCCATTTTCCATTCCATTGCATTCCACGTACCATTCCACAATCCAATCCACATTCCATTCCATTCCATTGCACATTCCATTCCACATTCCATTTCATTCCATTCCATTCCACGTTATATTCTATTCCATGTTCAATTCCACATTCCACTCCACATTCCATTCCATTCCATTCCACGTTTCATTCCACATTCGATTAAATTTAATTGCATATTCCATGCCGTTCCATTCTGCATTCCTTTCCGCATTCCATTCCATTCCATTCAAAATTTCATTCCACATTCCATTCAACGTTCCATTCCTCATTCCATTCCGCATTCCATTCCATTCCATCACACATTGCATTCAACATTCCATTCCACGTTCCTTTCCACATTCCATTCCACATTCCATTCTATTCAATTCCACATTCCATTCCACTTTCCATTCCATTCCATTCCACCTTACATTCCACATTCAAATCCATCCCACATTGCATTCCACATTCCATTCCATTTAATTCCGTATTCCATTCCACATTGCATTCCATTCCATTCCACATTACATTAAACATTCCATTTCATTCCATTCCACATTCCTCTACACATTGCATTCCACATTCACTTCTGTTCTATACTATTCCATATTCCATTCCATTCCACATTGCTTTCCATTCCATTCCACATTACATTAAACATTCCATTTCATTCCCTTCCACATTCCTCTACACATTGCATTCCACATTCCCTTCTGTTCTATACTATTCCATATTGCATTCCATTCCACATTCCATTCCGTTCCTTTACACTTTCCTTTCCATTCCATTCCACATTCAATTCCATTCCACTTTCTATTCCATTCCACATTCCATTCCACATTCCATTTCATTCAATTCCACATTCCATTCCATTCCGTGTCACATTCCATTGTATTTCATTCCATTCCACATTACATTCCATTCCACTCCTCTTTCCATTGCATTCAACTCCATGCCATTCCATTATATTCCACATTCTGTTCCATTCCACACCACATTCCATTCCACATTCAATTCCATTTCACTTTCCATTACACATTCCCTTCCAGAATCCATTCCACATTCCATTTCATTCCGTTCAGTTTCATTCGACATTCCATTCTATTCCATTCCACATTGCATTCCATTCCGTTCCATATTCCGTTCCATTCTGTTCCATATTGCATTGCAATAACTTCTACATTCCAGTCCACATTCCATTCCATTCCGTTCAACATTCCATTCCATTTCGTTCCACATTCAATTCCATTCTACTTTCCATTACACATTCCCTTCCAGAATCCATTCCACATTCCATTTCATTCCATTCAGTTTCGTTCGACATTCCATTCCATTCCATTCCACATTGCATACCATTCCGTTCCACATTCCATTCCATTCTGTTCCATATTGCATTGCAATAACTTCTACATTCCATTCCACATTCCATTCCATTCGTTCAACATTCCATTCCATTTCGTTCCACATTCCATTCCATTCCATTCCATCCCACATTCCATTCCATTCCATTCCATTCCACATTCCACTCCAAATTCCATCCCATTTCATTCCACGTTCCATTCCACATTCTATTCCATTCCACATTCCATTACATTCCTTTCCACATTCCATTCTATTGCGTTCAATATTCCATTCCACTCAATTCCATTCCATTCCACATTCCATTCCATTCCATTACATTCCAGAATCCATTCCACATTCCATGCAATTCCATTCCACTTTCCATTCCATATTCCATTCCTTTCCATTCTACTTTCCATTCCATTCCACTCAATTCTATTCCACATTCCATTCCACTTTTCATCCCATCCCATTCCATATTCCATTCCACATTCCATTCCATTCCATTCCGTATTCCATTCCATTCCATTTCAAATTCCATTCCTTTCCATTCCATTCCACATTGCATTCTATTCCACACTCCATTCGATTCCATTCCACTTTGCATTCCATTTAATTCCACGTTCCACATTCTCTTCCACGTTGCGTTCCTCGTTCTATTTCACGTTCTATTCAATTCCATTCCACATTCCATTCCATTCCCTTCCATTCCACATTTCAATCCACTCCATTCCACTTTCTCTTCCACATTCCATACCACCTTCCCTTCAATTCCATTCCCCATTCCATTTCTTTCGATTCAATTTCATGCTACTTTCCTATCCATTACATTCCACATTTCTTTCCTTTCAATCCCACATTCCTTTACATTCCATTCCGCATTCCATTCCTTTCCATTCCACATTGAATTCAATTCTCTTCCACATTCCATTCCACATTGCAATAAATTCCATTCCATTCCACATTCCATTCCATTCCTTTCCACATTCCATTCCATTTCATTTCACATTTCATTACATTCCATTCCGTTCCACCTACCATACCATTCCATTGCACATTCCATAACATTCCACATTGCAATCTGTTCCATTCCATTCCACATTCCATTTGATTGCATTCCACTTTGCATTCCATTTAATTCTACATTCCACATTCCCTTCCACGTTGTGTTCCTCATTCCATTTCATGTTCCATTCAATTCCATTCCACATTGCAATACAATCCATTCCATTCCACATTTCCATCCATTCCATTCCACTTACCATTCCACATTCCATTACATTTCCCCTTCCATTCCATATTCCATTTCACATTCCATTCCACATTCCATTCCGCATTCCATTCCACATTTCAATCCGTTCCATTCCACATACCATTACACATTCCATTCTTTCCATTTCTCATTCCATTTCACATTCCATTCCACGTTGCATTCCACATTCCATTTCTTTCCACATTCCATTCCACATTCCATTCCACATTCCTTTCCACATTCCTTTGCATTCCACTTCACATTCCATTCCACATTCCATTCCATTCCACTCCATTCCATTAAACATTCCATTACACATTCCGTTACACATTCCACTCAATTTGATTCCACAGTCCATTCCAAATTCCATTCCATTCACCACCATTCCATATGACATTGCATTCCATTCCATTCCATTCCAGATTCCATTCCATTCCACAATCCATTCTTCATTCCATTCAATTCCATTTCACATTCCATTGCGCATTCCATTTCATTCCATTCCACATTCCAATCCATTCCTTTCCGCATTCCATTCCATTCCATTCCATGTTCCATTCCTTCCATTCCAGGTTCCATTCCATTGCGTGCTACCTTCCATTCCATTCCACATTCCATTCCATTCCATTCGGCATTCTATTCCATTCCATTCCACATTCCATTCTATTCCATTCCACATTCCTTTTCATTACATTCCACATTCCATTCCACATTCCATTTTACATTCCATTCCACCTTCCATTTCACATTCCATTCCACATTCCATTTCACATTAATATCCACTTTCCATTTCACTTTCCATTCCACATTGCATTTGAAATTCCATTCCATTCCACATTCCATTCCATTCCGTCCACATACCATTCCATTGCTTTCCAGATTGCATTCCATTCCAAATTCCATTCCACATTCCATTACCCATTCTATTCTATTCCATTCCCTTCCACATTGCATTCCATTCAATTCCAAATTCCATTCCATTTCATTCCACATTCCATTCCATTCCAATGTATTCCACATTCCATTGCATTCCGCATTCCATTCCATTTTCCATACTTCATTCCATTCCATTCCACTTTCATTTCCATTCCATTCCACATTCCATTCAACATTCCATTCCTCATGCCATTGAACTTTCCATTTCATTAATTTCCACATTCCATTCCATTGAATTCCACATTCCATTCCATTCTATTCCACATTCCATTTCATTGCATTTCATTCCTCATTCCATTCAATTCCATTCCATTCCACAATCAATTCCACATTCCATTCTATAGCATTCCACATTCCGTAACACATTCCAATCCATTCCATTCCACGTTCCATTACACATGGCATTGCATCCAGTTTCTCATTCCATTCCACATTCCATTTCACATTCCATTCCACATTGCATCCCATTCCATTACATATTCCATTCCACAATTCTATCCATTCCATTCCACATTATATTTCATTCCATTCCATTCCACATTCTATTCCATTCCATGGAATTTCACATTCCATTGCATTCCATTTCACATTCCATTCCATTCCATTCCACATTCCATTCCACTTTCCAATCCTTTCCATTCCACATTCCATTCCTCATTCCATTCCATTCAATTTCTCATTCATTTTGACATTCCATTCAATTCCATTCCACATTCCATTCCACGTTCCATTCCATTCCATTCCACGTTTCATTCCACATTCTATTCCACGATCAATTCCATTCCATTCCACGTTCCATTCAATTCCATTCCACATTCCTTTCCACATTCATTTCCATAGCATTCCACATTCCATTCCATTCCACACTCCATTTCTCATTCCACTCCCATTGCATTCCAATTTCCATTCCACATTCCCTTCCATTCCATTCCATTCCACATTCCAATACACGGTATAGTGCACTTTCCATTCCATGTTACATTCCGCACTCAATTCCATTCCATTGCACATTCCATTACACATTCCACTCCATTCCATTCCACATTTCATTCCATTCTATTCCACATTCCGTTGCACATTAGAATCCACATTCCATTCCATTCCATTCCACATTGCATTCAACGTTCCATTCCATTCCATTTCACTTTCCATTCCACATTTCATTCCACGATACATTCCACATTCTATTACACTTTCCATTCCACATTCCATTCCATTCCATCCCACATTCCATTACACTTTAAATTCCATTCCATTCAACGTTCCATTCCAAGTTCAATTCCATTCCATTCAACCTTCTTTTCCTCGTTCCATTCCATGTTCCATTCCCCATTCTTTCCACGTTCCATTCCACATTCTATTCCATTCAATTCCATGTACCATACAATTCCATTCCATTCCAATCCGCAATCCATGGCATATTCCATACCATTCCATTCAATTCCTTTCCACAATCCATTGCATTCCATTGCACATTCCATTCAACATTCCATTCCACATTCAATTCCTTTCCATTCCACATTCCATTCCATTACATTCCACATTCCACTCCGCCTTCCATTCAAAATTCTATTCCACATTCCATTCCAGTCCATTCAACATTCTATTCCACATTCCAATCCCTTCCATTCCACATTCTCTACCACATTCCACATTCCATTCAATTACATTCCACATTCAATTCCACATTCTATTGCACTTTCCATTGCACGTTCCATTCCACATTGCATCACACGTTCCATTCCAAGTTCCATTCCATTCCATTCCATTCCACGTTCCATTCCATTCCATTGCATGATCCATTCCTTTCCTATCCTCTTTTCATTTCATTCCATTCAGTTTTCCATTCCACCTTCCATTTCACTTTCCATTAAATATTCCATTTCACATTCCATTCCATTTCATTCCATTCCATTACATATTCCATTCCATTCCTATCCACATTCCATTCCAATCTATTCCAGGTTGCATTACGCTGCACATTCCATTCCTTTCCGTTCCACTTTCCATTCCATTCCATTCCACATTCATTTTCATTGCATTCCAATTTTCATTCCTCATTCCATTCCATTATATTTGACATTCCATTGCATTCCATTCCACATTCCATTCCATTCCATTGCACATTCCATTCCTTATTCCATTCCACATTCCATTCCACGTTCCATTCCCTTACATTCCACATTCCATTCCCCATTCCAATCCATTCTTTCCACATTCCATTTCATTCAATTTCACATTCCATTCCATTACATTGCATTTCACATTCCATTCCATTCCATTCTATTCCACATTCCATCCCGTTCCATTCTTTTCCACATTCCATTCCATTCCATTCCACTCTATTCCACGTTCCTTTTCATTCCATTCCACATTCCATTCAATTCCATTCCAAATTCCATTCCACATACCATTCCACATTCTATTCCACTTTCCATTCCACATTCCATTAAATACTCCACTCAATTCCATCTCACATTCTGTTTCACTTTCCATTCCATTCCTTTCAACATTTCATTCCATGTTCTATTCTATTCCATTCCACTGTCCATTCCACGTTCCATTCCATATTCCATTCCCTGTTCCTTTACACGTTAAATTCCACATTCCATTCCATTCCATTCCATATTCTATACCACTCCATTCCGTTGCAATCCACAATCCATGCCATATTCCATACTATTCCATTCCATTCGATTCCATGATCCATTTCATTCCATTGCACTTTCCATTCCACATTTCTTATCACATTCAATTCCTTTCCATTCAACATTCCATTCCACACTCCATTCCATATTCCATTCCACATTCCATTCCACATTCCATTCCATTCCATTGCACGTTACATTCCACATTCCATTCCTGTTCATTAAACATTCCATTCCACAATCCATTCAACATTCCATTCCATTCCACAATTCATTCAACATTCTATTCCTCTTGATTCCACATTCCATTCCATTACATTCCTCTTGACATTACCCATTCTATTCCACATTCCATTCCCCATTGCATTCCCTTAAATTCCACATTACATTTCAGATTCCATTCCACGTTCCACTCACATTCCATTTCACATTCAATTCCACGTTTCATTCCATTCTATGCCACATTCCATTCCATTCCATTCCACATTCCATTCCACATTCCATTCCATTCCATTCCGCATTTCATTCCAGATTACATTCCACATTTCATTCCACATTCCATTCCACTACACATTCCATTCGATTCTATTCCACGTTCCTTTCCACGTTCCATTCCATAGTCCATTCCACATCCCAATCCACATTTCATTCCACAATAAATTCCACTCCATTACATTATGTTCCACATTCTATTCCACTTTCCATTCCACATTCCATTCCACATTTCACTCCATTCCATTCCACATTTCCATCCACATTACACTCCATTCCATTCCACTTTGCATTCCACATTGAATTTTACATTGCATTCCAGATATAATTCCGCACTGCAATTCGTATTCTATTCCACATTGCCTTCCATTCCATTCCACATTCCATTCCATTCAATTCCACAATCCATTCCAGTCCATTCGACTTTCTATTCAAAGTTGGACTCCACGATCCATTCCACGTTCCAATCCACTTTCCATTCCATTCCATTCCACACTCCATTCTATTCCATTTCACATTCCATTTCACATTCCATTCCGTTCCATTCCACATACATTCCAGAATCCATTCCACATTCCGTTCCTCATTCCTTTCCACATTCCATTCTATTCCATTACACATTCCATTCCATTCCATTCCACATTGCATTTCACATTCCATTCCATTATTTTCCACATTCCATTCCACATTCCATTTAATGTTCGATTCCTCTCCATTCCACAGTCCATTTCATGTTCCATTACTCGTCCTATTTCATTTCATTCCACGTTCAATTCCATGGTCAATTCCATTCCATTTCACATTCCATGCTACATTCCATTCCACATTCCATTCATCATTCCGTTATACATTCCATTTCACACTGCATTCCACATTCCCCTCCATTCCAATCCACATTGCATTCCTTGCCATTCCATGTTCCATTCCATTCCACATTCCATTCCATTCCATTCCATATTCCATTTCATTGCATTCCACATTCCGTTCCACATTGCATTACAATCCATTCCATTCCGCTTTCCACTCCACATTCCATTCCCCGTTCCATTCCATTCCATTCCACATTCCATACTATTCTCTGCCATTCCACATTGCATTCCATTCCATTGCGCATTCCATTCCATTCCATTCCACGTTGCATTCGACATTGCATTCCACATTCCATTCCATTCCTTTCCACAATCCATTCCGTTCCATTCCACATTCAGTTCCATTCCATTCCACATTCCATTCAAATTTCCATTTCATTCCATTCCACATTCCATTCAATTCCATTACATATTCTATTCCATTCCCTTTCACATCCCATAAATTTCCATTCCACATTCCATTCAGCATTATATTCCACGACCCATTCCACATTCCATTTCTCGTTCCATTGCAAGTTTCATTCCTTTCTATTCCACAATCCATTCCATTAAATTACACTTTCAATTACATACCATTCAATTCCATTCCACATTTCATAACATTCCATTCCATTCCATATTGCATTCTTTTCCATTACACATTCTATTGTATTCCAATGGAAAGTGGAATGGGATAGAATGGAATATGGAATGGAATAGTTTGGAATGTGGAATGGAATGGAATATGGAATGGAACATTGAATAGAATGGAATGGAACATGGAATGGAATGGCATTGAACATAAAAAGGAATGGAATTGAAGTTGGAATGGAATGGAATGAAAGGTGGAATTGAAAGAAATTGAATGTGGAATGGAATGTGGCATGGAATGCAATGGAATGTGAAATGGAAAGTGTAATGGAACGTGGAAAGGAATGTGGAATGGAAAGTGGGATTGAATGGAAGGGAAAGTGGAATGGAATGGAAGGGAGAGGAAAATGGATTGGAATGGAATGGAATGGATTGGAATGTGGAATGGAATGTGGTATGGAATGGAATTGAATGTGGAATGGAATGTCTAATGGAGTGGAATGTAATGGAATGGAATTAAATGTGGAATGGAATGAAAAGGAATATGGGATATAATATGGAATGGAATTTGAAATGGAGTGGAATGGAATGTGGAAGTGAATGTGGAAAGGAATGGAATGGAATGTGCAATTGAATGTTAAGTGGATAGGAATGGAATGTGGAATTGAATGTGGAATGTTATGCAAAGGAATGTGCAATGGAAAGGAATGCAATGTGGAATGGAATGGAATGGAATGCGGAATGGAATTGAGAGGAATATGGAATGGAATGTGGAATGGAATGGAAGGGAATGGAATGGAATGTGGAATACAATGGAATGGAATGTGTAATGGAATTGAATGGAATGTGGAATGGAATGGAATGGAATGCAGAATGGAATGGAATGGAATGTGGAATGGAATGTGGAAAGGAATGGAATGGCATGGAATGGAATGTGGAATGGAGTGTGGAATGGAATGGAATGGAATGTGTAATGGAATTTAATGGAACGTGGAATGGAATTCGGAAAGGAAGGCGGAATGAAATGGCATTGAAAGGCGAATGGAATGGAATGTGGAATGGAATGCTTTTGAATGTGTTATGGAATATGGAATGGAATGGAATGGCATGGAATGCAATGTGGAATTGAATGGAATGGAATGTGCAATGTACTGGAATGGAATGTTTAATGAAACGGGGAATGGAATGTTGAAAGGAATGTTGATTGGAATCAAATGATATGGATAGGAAATTCGAATGGAAAGGAAAGGATTGTGTACTGGAATGGAATGGAATGTGAAATGGAATGTGGAATGGAATGTGGAATGGAATGGAATGGAATGCAGAATGAAATGGAATGGAATGGAAAGGAATTTAGAATGGAATGGATTTGTATGTGGAATGGAATGTAATGGAATGTGGACTGGGTTGGAATGGAATGTGCAATGGAATCTGGAATAGAATGGATTGGAATTTGGAACGGAATGGCATAGATTGTGGAATGGAATGCAATGGAACTGAATGTGGAATTGAATGGTATGGAATGGAATGTGGAATGGAATGGAATGCAACGGAATGTAAAGGAATAAAAAGGAATATAGAATGAAATGGAATGGAAAGTGGAAGGGAATTGAATGGAATGTGGAATGGAATGGAGCGGAATATGCAATGGAGTGTGGAATGTTATGGAATGGAATGGAATGGAATGGAATGGAATGGAATGGAATGGAATGTGAAGTGGAATGTAAGGGATGTGGAATGGAAATCCATATGGAATGGAATGCTTGGAATGTGGAATGAAGTGGAATGGAATGGAATGGAATGGAATAGAACGGATTGGAATGGAAAGGAAAGTGGAATGGTGTAGAATGGAATGTGGAATGGAATTTGAAATGGAGTAGAATGGAAAGTGGAATGGAATGTGGAATGCATTGGAAGGGAAGGTAGAATGGAATGAAATGGAATGTGAAATAGAATGGAATGGAATATGGGATGGATTGGAATGGAATGGAATATGGAATGGATTGGAATGGAATTTGGAGTGGAATGGAATGGAATTTAAAATGGAATGGAATTGAATACTTAGAGGAATCTGGAATGTAACGGAATGGAATGTGGAATGGAATGTGGAATGGAAAGTGGAATGGAAAGTGGAATGGAATGTGCAATGAAATGGAAAGTAAAGTGGAATGGAAAGGAATCTAAAGTGGAATGGAATGGAATGCAACGTGGAAAGGAATATGGAATGGAATGTTCAAATGAATGTGCAATAGAGTTGAATGGAATTTGAAATGGAATATGGAATGGAATGGAATGGAATTGAATGAAATCTGGAATGGAATATAATTCAATGGTATTTGCAATGGAACGTGGAATGGAAAGTAATGGAACATGGATTGGAATTTAATGGGAGGTTGAATGGAATGGAACGGAATGTGGAGTAGAATGGAATGGAACGGAATGTGAAATGGAATGGAATGGAATTTGGAATGAAATTGAATGTCATGTGGAATGGGTCGTGGAATGGAACAGAATGGAAAGTGAAATGGAATTGAATGCAGAATGGAATTGTTTGGACTGTCCAAAGGAATGTGGAATGAAACGGAATGGAATGTGCAAAGGAATGGAAAGGAATGTGGAATGGAATGTGGAATGGAATGGAAATGATTGTGGAATGGAATGCGGAATGGAATGGAAAGGATTGTGGAATGTCATGGAATGGAATGGAATGGAGTGGAATGGAATGGAATGGAACGGAATTGAATCAAATGGAATGTAACGGAATAGAAAGGAATATAGAATGAAATGGAATGGAATTGAGTGGAACGGAATGTAGAAAGGAACGTGGAATGGAAAGGAATGGAAAGTAGAATGGAATGTGGAATGGAATGGAATGGAATGAAGAATGGAATTTGGAATGGAATGGAATGGAATGTGGAATAGAATGGAATGGAACGTGGAATGAAATGTGGAATGGAATAGAAAGGAATGTGTATTGTAATACGGATTGGAATGGAACGGAAAGTGGAATGGAATTAGGAATGCAATGGAATGGAATGTGGAGTGGAATGTAGAATGGAAAGAAATGGAATTTGAAATGGAAACTGGAATTGAATGGAATGGAATGTGAAATGGAATGTGGAATGGAATTGAATGGAAACTAGAAAGGAATCTGGAATGAAACGGAAAGAAATTGGGAAGAAAATGGAATGTATTGGAATGGGGAAAGGAAAGAAATAGAATGGAATGCAGAATGGAACATGGAATGGAACGTGCAATAAAAAGTGGAATGGAACTTGGAAACGAAAGTGGAATTTACTGGAATGGAGTGTGGACTGGAAAGGAAAGGAATGTGGAATTTAATAGAACGGAAAGTGGAATGGATTGGAATGGAATGGAATGTGGACTGGAATGCAATGGAATGGAATGGATTATGGAATGAAATGTGCAAGGGAATGGAATGGAATGGATCATGGAATGGAATGTGGAATGGAATGGAATGGAATTCGGAATTTAATGGAATGGAATATGGAATGGAATGGAAAGGAACATTGAATGGAACTTGGAATGGAAAGGAATAGAATGAGGAATGGAAAGGAATGGAATGGAATTTGGAATGGAATGTGTAATGGAATGTGTAATGGAATGGAATGGAATGGAATGGAATGTGGAAGGAAACTTGGAATGCAATGTGGAATGGAATGGAATAGAATGTGGAATGGAATGGAATCGAATGGAACAGAATGTGGAAAGGAATGGAGTCGAAAGTGGAAAGGAATGGAATGGAATGGAATGGAATTTGAAATGTAATGGAATGGAATATGGAATGGAATGAAATAGAAGGTGGAAAGGAATGTGGAATGGAATGGAAGGTAGAATGGAATGGAATGGAATATGGAAAGGAATGTATATTGGAGTGCAATGGTATCTGGAATGGAATGTGGAATGGAACGTGAAAACGAATGGAATGGAACAGAATGCAATGATGAAAGGAATGTGAAATGTAACGTGGAATGGAATGGAATGGAATGGAATGTGTAATAGACTGGAATGGAAACGAATGGAAATGAATGTGGAATTGAATGGAATGTGGAATGGAATGGAATGGAATGTGGAATGGAAACTGGAATGGAATGGAATGGAATGTGGAATGGAATAAGTAGTGAAACGTATAATGGAATGGAATGGAATGTGGAATGGAAAGTGGAATGCAACGTTTAATGTAAAGTTCAATGAGACGTGAAATGGAATGGCATGGAAAGTGGAATTGAATGGAATGAAAAGTGGAAAGTAATGGAAAGTGGAATGGAATGGAATGGAATGGAATGTGGAATGGAAAGTGGAATGGAATGGAATCGAATGTTGAATGCAATGGAATGGAATGTGGAAAGGAATAGAATGGAATGCAATGTGGAGTGGTATCAGGAATGGAATGTGGAATGGAATGGAATGCGGAATGGAATGGAATGGAATGCGGAAAGGAATGGTATGGAATGGAATGTGCAATGGAAACGAATGGAATGGAATGGAAAGTGGAATGGAATGGAATGTGGAATGGAAGGGAATGGACTGTGGAATGGAATGGAAAGGAATGGAATGTAAAATGGAATGGAATGGAATGTGGAATGGAATGGAAGGGAATGGAAAGTGAAATGAAATGGAATGGAATGTCAAAAGGAATGGTATGGAATGGAATGTGGAACAAAAATGAACGGAATGGAATGGAAAGTGGAATGGAATGGAATGTGGAATGGAATTTAATGGAATGTGGAATGGAATGGAATTTAATGTGGAATGGAATGGAATGAAATATTTTATGGAATGGAATGGAATGTGGAATGGATTGGAATGGAATGTGGAATACAATGGTGTGAAATGTGGAATAGAATATGGAATGGAATGGAAAGTGGATTGGAATGGAATGGATTTTAAATTGTAATGGAATGGAATGGAATTTGGAATGGAATTAAATGGAATCGAATGCAATATGGAATGTAACGGAATGGAATGGAAAGTTGAATGAAATGGATTGGAATATGGAATGGAATTAAATGGAATGGAATCGAATGAGGAATGGAAGGGAATGGGGTGGAGTGTAATGGAATGGAATGGGGTGGAGTGGTATGCCGAATGGAATGGAAGGGAATGTAATGGAATTTGGACTGGAATGGAATGTGGAAAGGAATGGAATGCAATGTGGAATGGAAGTTGGAATAGAATGGAATGTGGAATGGAATGCAATGCAATGTGGAATGGAATAGAATGGAACATGAAATGGAATGCGAAATGGAATGGAATGGAATGTGGAATGCAATGGAATGGAATGTGGAATGGAATGGAATGGAATGTGCAATGGAATGGAATGGCATGTGAAATGTAAACAGAATGGAATGTGAAATTCAAATTAAGTGGGATATGGAATGGAATGGAATGGAATGGAATGTGGAATGGAATGGAATCAAATGTGGAATGGAATGTGCAATGGAGAGGAACGGAATGTGGAATGGAATGTGGAATGGAACGTGGAATGGAATGGAATGGAACAGAATGCAATGAGGAATGGAATGTGGAATGTAACGTGGAATGGAATGGAATATAATGGAATGGAATGTGTATTGGAATGGAATAGAAGACAATGTGGAAAGGAATTTAGAAAGGAAAGTGGAACGGAAAGGAATGGAATGGGATGTGGAATGGAATGGAATGGAATGTGGAATGGAAAGTGGAATGGAACGTGAAATGGAATGGAATGGAATGCGGAATTGAATGTGGAAAGGAACGTGGAATAGAATGGAATGGAACGGAATGGAATGTGGAATGTAATTTGGAATGGAATGGAATGTGGAATGGAATGAGGAATGGAACGTTTAATGGAATGGAATGGAAGACGGAATACAAAGTGGAATGGAATGTGGAAAGGAATGGGATGGATTGTGGAATGGAATGTGGAATGGAAGGTGGAATGGAATGGAATGCCATGGAATGGAATGTGGAATGGAACGTGGAATGGAATGAAAAGGAGTGGAATGGAATGTGGAATGGAATGAAATGGAATGTGCAAGGAAATGGAATGGAATGTGGAATGGAATGGAATGGAATAGAAAGGAATGTGGAATGGAATGGAATGGAGTGGAATGTGGATTGGAATGGAATGGAATGTGGAATGGAATGGATAGGAATGTGGAATGGAATGTGGAATGGAATGGAATGGAGTGGAAAGTGGAATGGAATGTGGAAAGCAACGTGGAATTGAATGGAGTGGAACAGAATGGAATGTGGAATGGAAAGTGGAATGGAACGTCTAATGAAATGGAATGGAATGGAAGGGAATGGGGAAAGGAATTTGCAATGGAACGTGGAATGGAATGGAATGGATTGGAAAGAGGAATGTAATGGAATAGACTGTGGAATCGAATGGAATGGAATGTGGAATCGAATGAAATGGAACGTGGAGTGTAAAGGAATTGAATGGAATGGAAGGTGGAATCGAATGAAATGGAATGTGGAATGGAAAGGAATGGAATGGAATGGAATGTGGAATCGAATGCAATGAAATGTGGAATGGTATGGAATGTGGAATGGAATGGAATGGAATGTGTAATGGAAAGGACTCAAATGGAATTTGGAATGGAATGGAGTGGAATGGAATGTGGAATGGAATGGAATGTGAAATGGCAATAGAATGGAATGTGAAATGGAAATAGAATGGAATGTGGAATGGAATAGAGTGTGGAATGGAATGGAATGGAATCAGGAATGGAACGTGGTAAGCAATGGAATGGAAAGTGGAACGCAGTGGAATGGAATGTGGAATGGAATGTGTAATGGAATGGAAATGGATGTGGAATGGAAGGAATGGAATGTCGAATGGAATGGACTGTAATGGAATGTGGAATGCAATGGAATGGAATGGAGCAGAATGGAATGTTGAATGGAATGGATTGGAATGTAGAATGGACTGTGGAATGGAAAGTGGATTGGAATGGAAACTAACCGAATGGAATGTGGAATGGAATGCGGAATGGAACGTGTAATAGAATGGAAAGGAATGGAATGGAATGTGGAATGGAATGTGGAATGGACATGGAATGGAATGGAATGGAACGGAATGGAATGTGGACTGGATTGTCGAATGGAACGTGGAATGGAATGGAATGGAATGTTGAATGTAATGTGGAATAGAATGGAAAGGAATAGAATGGAAAGGAAAGGAAAGAGGAATGGAATGGAATGGAATGTGGAAAGGAATGCAATGTGGAATGGAATAGAATTGAACGGAACGGAATGCAACGGAATCCAGAATGAAATGTGGAATGGAATGGAGCGGAATGAAATGTGGAATGGAATGGAGCGGAATGAAATGTGGAATGGAATGGTGAATGAAATCTGGAATAGAAAGGAATGTGGAATGCAATGGAACGGAATGTGGAATGGAATAGAATGGAATGTGTAATGGAATGGAATGGAATGTGGAATGCAATGGTGGAATGGAATGGAATGGAATATGGAATGGAATGGAAACGAATTGAATGGAATATGGAATGGAATGAAGTGGAATGTGGAATTGAATGTAATGGAATGTGGAATTGAAGGTGAAATGGAATGCAATGGAATGTGGAATGGAATGAATGGAATGTGGAATTTAGTGGAATGGAATGTGGAATGGAATGTCGAATGGAATGTAATGGAATGGAATGTGGAATGAAATGGTGGAATGGAATGGAACTTGGAATGGAATGGAATGGAATGTGGAATCGAATGCAATCGAATGGAATGGAATGTGGAATGGAATGCAATGGAATGTGGAATTGAATGGAATGGAATGTGGAATGGAACGTGGAATGAAATGCAATGGAATGTGGAATGGAATGGAATGGAATGTGGAACAGAATTGAATGGATTGGAATGGAATGTGGAATGGAAAGGAATCGAATTGAATGGAATGTGGAATGGAATGAAATGGAATGTGGAATGCATTGTAATATTATGTGGAATAGAATGTGGAATTGAATGGAATGGAAATGGGAATGGAATTTATTAGAAAGTGGAAGGGAATGGAATGGAATTTGCAATGAAATGGAATGGAAAGGAATGGAAAGTGGAAAGCAATGGAATGGAATGGAATGGAATGTGGAATGTAATGGAATGCAATGTGGAATGTAATGGAATGGATTATGGAATGGAATGGAATGGAATGTGGAGTGTTATGGAATGGAATGTGGAATGGAATGGAATGGAATATGGAATCCAATGGAATAGAATGTGGAATGGAATAGAATGTAAAGGAAAGTCGAATGGAATGGAATGGAAGGTGGAATGGAAGGCAATGGAATGGAATTGAATGTGGAATGGAACGGAATGGAATGGAAGGTGGAATGGAATGGAATGGAAGGTGGAATGGAATGGAATGGAATGTGGAATGGAATGGAATGCAATGTGGAATGGAATGTTGAATGGAAGGGAATGGAAAAGAATTTGGAAGGTAATGGAGTGGAAAGTGGAATGAAAAGTGGATAGAAATGCAATGGATTTTGAAAATGTATGTGGAACACGTTGGAATGGAATGTGGAATGGAATTAAATGGAACGTGGAATGGAGTGGGATGGAAAGTGTAATGGAACGTGGAATGGAATGGAGTGGAATATGGAATGGAATATGGAATGCAGCGGAATGGAATGTGGAGTGGAATTGAATGGAATGTGGAGTGGAATGGAATGGAATGTGGAATGGTATATGGAATGGATTGTGGAATGGAATGGAATGGAACATGCAATGGAATGACGAATGTAACGTGGAATGGAATGCAATGGAAAATGGAAAGGATGATGGAATGGAACAAGGAATGGAAAGTGGAATGGAACGTGGAATGGAAAGGAATGGAATGTAGACTTGAATGAGGAATGGTTGCGGAATTGAATGGAGTAGAACGTGGAATGGAATGTGTAATGCAATGGAATGGAATGGGGAATGGAATGGAATGGAATGTCGAATGGAATGGACTGGAATGGGATGTGGAATGCAATGCAATGGAATGGAATGGAACGTGGAATGGAATGGAATGGAATGTCAAATGGAATGGACTGGAATGTAATGTGGAATGCAATGCAATGGAATGGAATGGAATGAAATGTGGAATGGAATGGAAAGTGGAATGCAACGCGCAATGGAAAAGGAATATAATGGAATATGGAATAGGATGGGGAATGGAACGTGGAATGGAATGGAATGGAATGGAATGGAATGGAATGGAATGGGATGTTGAATGGAATGTGGAATGGAACATGGAGTGGAATGGAATGGAATGGAATGGAATATGGAGTGGACTGTGGAATGGAACGTGGAATGGAATGGAATGCAATGGAATGTGGAATGGAATTTGGAATAGAATGGAATGGAATGGAATGGAAAGTGGAAAGGAATGGAATGTGGAAGGGAATGGAATGTTGAATAGAGCGTAATGGAAGGGAGTGGAATATTTAATACAGCGGAGTGGAATGGAATGGAATGGAATGTGGGGAGGATTGTGGAATACAAGGTGGAATGGAATGGAATGGAATGTGGAAAAGTAAGGAATGTGGAAGGGAATAGAATGTGGAATGGAATGGGGTGAAATGTGGAATGGAATGTGGAATGTAATGGAAAGTTATGTGGAATGGAATAAGTATTGGAACGCGGAATGGAATGGTATGGAACATGGAATGGAAAGTGGAATGCAACGTGGAATAGAAAGTGGAATGGATCGTGGAATGGAATGGAATGGAACGTGGATTTGAATGGAATGGATCATGGAATGGAACAGTATGGAATGTGGAACGGAGTGGAATGGAACGTGGAATGAAATGTGGAATGCAATGGAACTGAATGGAATGCAAAGTGGAAAGGAATTGAACGTGGAATGGAATGAAATTGATTGTGGAATGGAATGTGGAATGTAATGGAATGGAATGTGGAATGGAATGGAATATGAAATGGAAATAGAATAGAACGTGAAAGTGAAATAGAATGGAATGTGTAATGGAATGGAATGGAATGTGGAATGGAATGGAATGCAATGTGCAATGGAACGTGGAATGGAATGGAATGGAATATGGAATGGAAAGTGTAAAGGAATGGAATGGAATGTGGAATGGAATGGAATGGAATGTCTAGTAGAATGGACTGAAATGGAATGTGGAATGCAATGGAATGGATTTAAGTGGAATGGAATGTCGAAGGCAATGGAAAGGAGTGTGTAATGGAATGTGGAATGGAAAGTGGAATGTAATGGAATGCAACGGAATGGAAAGTGGAATGGAATGTGGAATGCAACGTGTAATGGAATGGAACAGAATGGAAAGGAATGTGGAATGTAATGAGGAATGGAAAGTGGAATGGAATGGAATGGAATGGAATGGAATGTGGAGTGGATTGCCTAATGGAAAGTGGAATGGAATAGAATGGAATGGAAAGTGGAATGAAATGGAATGTAATGGAATATAGAATGGAATATGTAATGGAATGTGGAATACAATGAAACGGAATGAGGAATGGAATGTGGAATGGAATGGAATGGAATTTCGAAGGGAATGGAATGAAATGTGGAATGGAATGGAATGTCGAATGAGTAATGGAATGCAATATGGAATGGAATGGAATGCAATGTGTAATGCAATGTAATGGAATGAAATATGGAATGGAATATGGAATGGAATGGAATCTGGAATGGAAAGTGGAATGAAATGGAATGGACCGTGGAAAGGTATGGAGTGGAATGTGGAATGGAATGTGGAATGCAGTGGAATGGAATGAAGAATGGAGTGTGGAATGCAGTTTGGAATGGAATGGAAAGTAAAGTGGAATGGAAAGGAATAGAATCTGGAATGGGATGGAATGCAATGCAATGTGGATAAAAATAGAAGGGAATGGAATGTGGAATGGAATGGAATGGAATGTGGAATGGAAGGTGGAATAGAATGGAATGGAATGGAATGGAATGTGGACTCAAATGGAATGGAATGTGGAATTTAATGGAATGGAATGTTGAATGGAATGTGAAGCATAATGTAATGTAATGTGGAATGGAATATGGAATGGAATGGAAAAGGATGTGGAAAGGAATCTGGAATGCAATGGGAAGGAAAGGAACGTGGAATAGTATGTGGAAAGGAAACAGGAATGCAATGTGCAATAGAATGGAAAGGAAAGGAATGGAATGTGCAAAGGAATGAAATGGATTGGAAAGGAATGTGGAATGGAATGGAAAGGAATGAATTGTGGAATGGAATGGAATTGAATTTTATGGAATGGAATGGAATGTGGAATGGAATGTGAAATGGTATGTGGAGTAGAATGCAATGTGAAATGGAATGGAAGGGAATGGAATGGAATGTGGAATGCAATGTGGAATGGAATGTGAAATGGAATATAATGGAATGGAGTGGAATGTGGAATGGAATGCAATGGAATGGAATGGAACGTGGAATGGAATGGCTTGGAATGGAACGTGAAATGGAATGGAATGGAAAGTGGAATGGAATGGAATGGAATGTGGATTGGAATGTGGAATGGAATGGATTGGAATATGGAATGGAAGGTGGAATGGAACAGAATACGAATTGCAATGGAATGGAATTGAATGGAATGTGGAATGGAAGGTAATGGAATGTGTAATGGAATGGAATGCAGTGGAAAGAAGAATGGTGTGGAGTGGAACGTGCAATGAAATGTGCAATGTAATGGAATGGAATGGAATGCAAACTGGAATTGAATGGAAAGTGGAATGTAATGTGGAATGAAATGGAATGGAAAGTGGAATGGAAAGTTTAATGGAATGGAATGGAAGTTGTAATGTAATGGAATATGGAATTGAAGGTGGAATGGAATGGAATGGAATGTGGAATGGAATGAAATAGAAAGCGGAATGGAACGTGGAATGGAATGTGGAATGGAATGGAATGGAATGTGAAATGGAAATATAATGGAAATTGAAATGTAAATACAATGGAAAGTGGAATGGAATGGAATGGAGTGTGGAATGGAAGGGAACGGAATCTGGAATGAAACGTGGAATGGAATGGAACGGAGTGGAATCGAAAGTTGAAGGCAATGGAATGGAACGGAATGCAATTTGGAATGAAATATGGAATGGAACGTGGAATGAAATTGAATGGAACAGAATGGAATGTGGAATGGAACATGAAACGGAATGGAACGGAATGTGGAATGGAATGTGGAATGGAATGTGCAATGGAAAGGAAGGGAAATTGCGATGGAATGGAATGGAATGGGGAATGCAATAGAAGAGAAAGGAATTTGGAATGCAATGGAATGGACAGGAATGGAATAGAATGGAATGCGGAATGGATAGTGGAATAGAATGGAATGCGGAATGGATAGTGGAATGGAATGGAATAGAATAGAATGGAATGGAATGGAATGGAATGTCGAATGGACTGGAATGGAATGGAATGTGGAATGGAAGGGAATGGAATGTGGAATGGAATGGAATCGAATGTGGAATGGAATTGAATGGAATGTGGAATGGTGTGGAATGTAATATAGAATGGAATGGATTGGAATGTGGTACGGAATGGAATGGAATGTGGAATGCAAGGGAATGGAATGGAATGGAATGTGGAATGGAATGGAATGGAATGTGGAATGGAATGGAATGTAGAAAGGAATTGAATGGAATGTGGAATGGAATGGAAAGGATTGGAAATTCGAATGGAATGGAAGGGAACGTTCAACAGAAGGGAATGGAATGGAATGGAATGTGGAAAGGAATGGAATGGGATGTGGAATAGAATGTGGAAGGGAATGGAACGGAACGTGGAATGGAATGGAAAGGAATATGTTGAGGAATGAGGAATGGAATGGAACAGAATGGAAAGGAATTTGGAATGTAATGAAATGGAATATAATGGAATGGAATGGAATGTGGAAATGAATGTGGAACAGAATGAAATGGACTGTGGAATGGAATGGTATTTAACGTGGAACGGAATATGGAATTGAAAGCGGAATGTAATGGAATGGAATGTGGAACGGAATGAGGAATGGAACATGGAATGGAGTGGAATAGAACGTGGAATGGAATGTGGAATGGAATGGAAAGGAATGTGGAATGGAATGTGGAATGGAATGTGGAATGGAATGGAAAGGAACATGGAATGCAATGAGGAATGGAACATGGACTGGAATGCTATGGAATGTGGAATGGAAGATGGAATGGAACGTGGAATGGAACGTAGAATAGGACGTGGATTGGAATGGAATGAAACGTGGAATGGATTGAGGAATTGAATGTAGAATGGAATTTGGAATGGAATGGAGTGAAACATCGAATGGAATGAGGAAAGGAACATGGAATGGAATGGAATGGAACGTGGAGTGTATCGTGGAATGTAAGGTGGAAGGGAACGTGGAATGGAACGTGGAATGGAACGTTGAATGGAACGTGCAATGGCATGGAATGGAACGTGGAATTTAATGGAATGTTCAAGGGAATGGAATGGACCTTGGAAAAGAACGTGGATTGGATCATGGAAAGGAAAGTGGAATGGAACGTGGAATGGAAAGTGGAATGGCATGGAATTGAAAGTGGAATTGAATGGAGTGTGCAAGGGAATGGAATGGAACTTGGAAAGGAATGGAATGGAAAGTGGAATGGAATGGAAAGTTTAAAGGAGTGGAACAGAACTTGGAATGGAATGTGGAATGCAATGGAATGGAATGTGGAAAGGAAGGGAATGATGGAATGGAAGGGAAAGGAATATGAAATGGAATGGAATGGAATGGAATGTGGAATGGAATGCAATGTGGAATGGAATGGAATGTAGAATGGAATGGAATGGAATGTGGAATGGAAAGTGGAATGGAATGGAATGCAATGTGGAAAGGAATGGAATGGAATGTGGAAAGGAATGTAATGGAATGTGGAATGGAATGGAATGGAATGTGGAACGGAAAGTGGAATGGAATGGAATGGAATGTGGAAAGGAAAGGATTGGAATGTGGAAAGGAATGGAATGGAATGTGGAATAGAATGGAATGGAATGGAATGGAATGGAATTTGGAATTGAAAGGAAAAGAAAGTGGAATGGAATGGAATGGAATGCAATGAGAAATCGAATGGAATGGAATGTGGAATAGAATGAAATGAAATTTAGAATGGAATTGAATGGAATGTGGAATGGAGTGGAATTTAATGCAATGTGAAATGGAATGGAATGAATTGTGGAATGGAATGGAATGGAATGTGCAATGGAATGAAATGGAATGTGAAATGGAATGCGGAATGGAATGGAATGGCATGTCGAATGAAATTTAATGGAATGTGGAATTGAATGAAGAAGGGAATGGAATGGAATGTGGAATGGAATGGACTGGAATGAGGAAAGGAATGGTATGGAATGGAATGTGGAATGGAATGTAATGTAATGTGGAATGGAATGGTATGGAATGGAAACTGGAATGGAAGGGGATGGAATGTGGAATGGAATGGAATATGGTGTGTAATGGAATGGAATGTGGACTATAATGGAATGTGGAATGGAATGGAATGGAATGTAATCTGGAATGGAATATTAAATGGAATGGAATGGAATGTGGAATGTAATATGGAATGGAAATGGAATTGAATGTAGATTGGAATGGAATGAAATGTGGAATGGAATTTGGAATGGAATGGATTGGAATGTGGAATGGAATGCGGAATATAATCAAATGGAATGTGGAATGGATTGGAATAGAACGTGGAGTGGAAAGTGGAACGGCATGTGGAATTGAACTGGCAATGAAGCATGGTATTGAACAAGGAAAGTAGTGTGGAATTGAATTGAATGGAATATGGAATGGAATGGAATGGAATGTGGAAGGGAATGATAATGAATGTGGAAAGGAATGGAATGGAATATTGAAGGGAATGTGGAAAGGAATGGAATGGAATATGGAAGGGAATGTGGAATTGAATGTAGAATAGAATAAGTGATGAAACATGGAATGGAACGGAAAGGAACGTGTAAGGGAAAGTGGAATGCAACGTGGAATATAAATTGGAATTGGTCGTGGAATGGAATGGAATGGAATGGGGAATGGAATGGAAGGGAACGTGGAAACGAATGGAATGGAATGCAGAATGGAAAGGAATGGAAAGTGGAATGTAATGGAAAGTGGAATGGAGGGTAATGGAACGCGGAATGGAATGTGGAATGTAATGGAATGGAATGTGGCGTGGAATGAGGAATGGAACGTGGAATGGAATGAAAGGAATGTGGAAAATTAAGTGGAGTGGAACGTGCAATGGATCGTGGAATGTAATGGAATGGAACGTGCCATGGAATGGAACGTGAAATGGAATGGAATAGAACATGGAATGGAATGGAATGGAATGTGGAATGGAAAGGAATGGAATGTGGAAGGGAATGTGGAATGGAAAGTGGAATGGAATGGAATGGAATGTTGAATGGAATGTGGAATGTAATGGAATGGAATGTTGAATGGAATGTGGAATGTAATGGAATGGAATGTTGAATGGAATATGAAAGGATCGTGGAATGGAATGGCATGGAATGGAATCTGGATTGGAAAGGAATGGAATGGAATGGAATATGGAATGGAAAGGAATGGAATGTGGAATGGAATGGAATGGAATGGAAAGGAATTTGGAATGGAATGGAATGTGTAATTCAACGGAATGCAATGTGTAATGGAATGGAATGGATTGTGGAATGGAATGGAATTGAATGGAAAGTGGAATGGAATGGAAAGTGGAATGGAATATAGAATGCAATGGAATTGAATAGAAAGGAATGTGGAATGGAATGGAATGGGATATGGAATGAACTGGAGTGAAATTGAAATTGGAATGGAATGGAATTGAATGTGGTATGGAATGGAATGGAAACTGGAATCGAATGCAATGGAATCTGGAATGGAATGGAATTGAATGTGGTGTAGAATGCATTGGAATGTGGAATGGAATATGGAATGGAATGAAATGGAATGGAATGTGGAATGGAATTGAATGGAATATGGAATGGAATGGAATTGAATGTGTAATGGAATGAAATGGAATGGAGTGAAATGTGGAATGGAATTCGGTGCAATGTGGAATGGAAGGTGTAACGGAATGAAATAGAATGTGGAATGGAATGTGGAAGGGAATGGAATGAAATCCAGAAAGGAATGTTGAATAGAATGGAAATGAATGTGGAATGGAATGTGGAATGGAATGGAATGGAATGCAACGTGGAATGGAATGCAATGTGGAATGGAATGCAATGGAATGTGGAATGGAATCGAATAGAATGTGGAGTGGAGTGGAATGGAATGCAATGTTGAATGGAATGGAAAGGTATACAATGCGGAACGGAATGGAATGGAAGTGGAATGGAAAGCAATGGAATGTGGAATGGAATGGAATGGAATAGAATGTGGAATTGAATGGAAAGGAATGGAATGTGGAATGGAATAGATTTGAATCTGGAATGGAATGGATTTGAATGTGGAATGGGATAGAATGGAATGCAATGTGCAATGGAATAGAAGGCAATTTTGAATGGAACGTAATGGAATGTGGAACTGAATGGAATTAAATGAAATGTGGAATGTAGTTGAATAGAATGCAATGTTGAAAGGAATAGAATGGAATGTGGAATGCAATGGAATGGAATGTGGAATAGAACGGAATGGAAAGTGGAATCGAAAAGAATGGAATTTGGAATGTAATGTGGAATGGAATGGAATGGAATGTGGAATGGATTATGGAATGGAATGTGGAATGGAACGGAATGGAATGTGGAATGCAACGTGGAAAGGAATGTGGAATGGAATGTGGAATGGAATGTGGAATGCAATGGAATGGAATGTGGAATGAAATGTGGAATAGAATCTGGAATGGAATGTGGAATGGAATGGAATGGAATGTGGAATTGAATGTGGAATGGAATGGAATGGGATATGTGATGGAACGTGCAATGGAATGTAATGGAACGTACAAAGGAATGTGTAATGGAAAGTGTAATGGAATGGAATGGAATGGAATGTGGAATGGAATGTGGAATTGAATGGAAAGGAATGTGGAATGGAATGCAATGGAACGTGCAAAGGAATGTGGAAAGGAATTTTCAATGGAATATGGAATGGAAAGGAATGGAATGTGGAATGGAATGTGGAAAGGAATGTGGAATGGAAAGTGGAATGGAATGGAATGGAATGGAACGTGGAATGGAATGGAATGGAATTTGGAATGAAATTTAGAATGGAATGCGGAATGCAATGGAATGGAATGGAGTGTGAAAAGGAATGAGGAACGGAATGTGAAATGGAACGTGGAATGGAATGTGGAATTGAATGAAATGGAACGTGGAATGGAATGCAACGGAATTTAACGGAACGTGAAATGGAACGTTGAATGGAATGGTATGGAATGTGGAATGAAATGTAGAATGGAATGCGGAATGGAATAGAATGGAATGGAGGGTGAAACAGAATGAGGAATGGAATGTGAAATGGAACGTGGAATGGAATGTGGTATGGTATGAAATGGAATGCGGAATGGAATGCAATGGAATTTAATGGAAAGTGCAATGGAATGTTGAATGGAATGTGGAACGGAATGGAATGGAATATGGAATGGAATGTGGAATGAAATGTAATTTAATGTGGAATGGAATGTGAAATGTAAAGGAATGGAATGTGGAATGGAATGTGGAATGGAATGGAATGGATTGTGGAAAGGAGTGGAATTTAAAGTGGAAACGAGTGGAAACGAATATGAAATGGAATGTGGTGTGGAATGTGGAATGCAATGTGGAATATAACGGAATGTTATGTGGAATGGAATGCGGAATGTAATGGAATGGAATGTTGAGTGGAATGTGGAATGCAATGTGGAATGGAATGTGCAATGGAACGGAATGGAATGTGTAAAGGAATATGGAATTCAATGTGGAATGTAACGTGAAATGCAAAGGAATGGAATGTGGAATGGAATGTGGATTGGAATGTGGAATGGAACGTGGAATGGAACGTGAAATGGAATGGAATGGAGTGTGGAGTGGAATGTAGAATGCATTGTGGAATATAATGGAATGCAATGTGGAATGGAATGTGGAATGGAATGTGGAATTCAATGTGGAATGTAACGTGAAATGCAAAGGAATGGAATGTGGAATGGAAGGTGGAATGGGTTGGAATGGAACGTGGAATGGAATGGAATGGAATGGAATGATATATTGGATGGAATGGAATGGAATGTGGAAGGAAAGGAATTTAATGTGGCATGGAATTTAGAATGGAATTTGAAATGGATTGGAATGGAAAGTGGAATGGAATGTGGAATGGAACGGAATGGAATCTGGAATGGAATGCAATGGAAAGAGTGAAGGGATGCGGAATGGAATGTTGAGTGGAATGGAAAGGAATGTGGAATGCAATCAAATGGAATGGAATATGGAATGGAATAGAATGGAATGGAGTGTGGAATGGAATGGATTGGAATATGGAATTAAATGAGGAATGGAATGGAATGGAATGTTGAATGGAAAGGAATGCAATGCGGAATAGATTTGAATGGAATGTGGAGTGGAATGGAAAGGAATGCAATGCAGAATGGAATGGAATGGAATGGCATGGAATGTGGAATGCAATGGAATGGAATGTGGAATGGAATGGAATGGAATGGAATGGAATGTGGAATGGAATGGAATGGAATGTGGAATGGAAAGGAATGGAATGGAATGGAATGGAATGTGAAATGGAATGTAATGGAATGTGGGATGGAATGGAATGGAATGTGGAATGGAATGGAATGGAATTGGAAAGTGAAATTGAAAGGAAAGGGGAATGGAATGTGCAATGGAGTGGAATTGAATGGAATGCGGAATGGAATGAAATGGAATGTGGAATGGAATGGAATGGAATAGAATTTGTAATGTAATCGATTGAAATGAAGAATGGAATGGAATTGAATATGGAATGCAAAGTCGAATGGAATGTGGAATGAAATGGAATGGAATGTGGAATGGAAAGCGGAATAGAACGTTCAATTGAAGGTGGAATGGAATGTGGAATTTGAATGGAATGCAAAGGAATTTGGATTGGAATGTAAATGAATGTGGAATGGATTGGAGCAGAATGGAATGCAGAATGGCATGGAATGGAATGTGGAACGGAATGGAGTGTAATGGAATGGAAAGAGGAATGGAATGGAATGCAATGTGGAATGGAATGGAGTTGAATGGAATGTGGAATGGAATCAAATGGAATGGAGTGTAATGTGGAATGGAATGAAATGTATAATGGAATGTGGAATGGATTGGAATGGAATGGAACGTGTAATGGAATGAGGAATGGATTGCAATGGAATGGAATGGAATGTGGAAAGGAATGGAATTGAAAGGAATGGAAGCGAATGAGGAATGGAAGGGACAGGAATGTGGAAAGTAACGGAATGGAATGTGGAATGGAATTGAATGTAATGTGGAATGGAATGGAATGCGGAATGGAATGGTATGGAATGTGGAATGGAAGGGAATGGAAGTGAATGGAATGTGGAAAGGAATCGAATGAAATGTGTAATGGAATGGAATGGAATGTGGAATGGAATGTAATGGAAGGTGGAATGGAGTGGAATGGAATGAAATGGAATGTGGAATGGAATGGAAAGGAACGTGGAAATGAGTGGAGTGGATACTGGAAAAGAATGGAATATAATGTGGAAAGGAATGGAATGAAATGTGGAATGGAATGGGAACGAACGTGGAAAGGAATGGAGTGGATAGTGGAAAAGCACGGAATGTAAAGTGTAAAGGAATGGAATGGAACGTGGAATGGAATGGAAAGGAATGTGGAATGGAATAGTGTGGAATGTGGAATGGAATGGAATGCAATTTGGAAAGGAAATTGCAATGGAATTGAATGAAATTGCATGGAATGTGGAATGGAATGGAATGGAATGCGGAATGGTAGTCAATGCTTAATGGAATGACGGATGGAATGGAATGGAATGGGGAACGCAATGGATTGGAATGGAATGTGGAATGGAATGCAATGTGGAATGGAATGGAAAGGAAAGGAATGTGAAATGGCATGGAATGGAATATAGAATGGAAGGCAGTGGATTGGAATGGAATGAAATGGAATGGAATTTGGAATGCAATGGAATGGAACGTGGAATGGAATGTGGAGTTGAATGGAAAGGAATGTGGAATGCAAAGCAATGGAATGGTTAATCGAATGAGGAAAGGAATGGAACGGAATGTGGAATGGTATGTTGCGTGGAATGTTGAATGGAATGTGGAGTGGAATGGAATGCAAAGTGAAATGGAATGGAATGGATTGTGGAATGTAATGGAAAGGAATGGTGTGGAATATAGAATGCAATGGAAAGGAATATGGAAAGGAACGTGGAAAGAATTGTGAAATGGAACATGCAATTGAACGTGGAAAGGAATGTGCAACGGAATGTGGAATAAAATGTTGGATGGAATGGAATGTGGAATGGAATGGAATGGAATGTGCAATGGAATGGAATGGAAAGCATAATGAAATGTGGAATGGAATGTAATGGAATGTGGAATGGAAAGTGGAATGGAATGGAGTGGATTGGGGAATGGAATGGAATGGATTGTGGAATGGAATGTGGAATGGAATGGAATGGAATGTGGAATGGAATGTTGGAATGGAATGTTGAAAGATTGGAATGTGGAATGTGGAATGGAAAGGAATGGAATGGAATGGAATGGAATGTGGAATGGAATGGAATGGAATTGAATGTAGTGGAATGTGGAATGGAATGAAATGCAATGTGGAATGGAACGGAATGGATTGTGGAATGGAATGGAAAGGAATGGTATGGAATATAGAATGGAATGGAAAGGAATATGGAAAGGAGCGTGGAAAGAAACGTGCAATGGAACGTGGAATTGAACGTGGAATGGAATGTGGAATCTAATGGAATGGAACGTGGAATGGAATGCGGGATGGAAGGTAATAGAATATAGAATGGAATGTAGAATGTAATGTGAAATGGAATGTGGAATGGAACGTGCAATGGAACGCCGAATGTAATGGAATGGAACGTGTAATGGAATGTGGAATCGAATGGTTGGAATGGGGAATGGAATGTGGAATGGAAAGTGGAATGTAAGGAATTGCAATGTAGAATGGAATGGAATGGAATGGAATGGAACGTGGAAAGGAATGGAATGGATCGTGGAAGGGAATGGAATGGAATGTGGAATGGAACACCCAATGGAACGTGGAATGGAATGTGGAATGGAATGCAATGGAATTTGGAATGGAATGTTGAATTGAATGTGGAATGGGATGTGGAAAGGAATGGAATGGAATGTGGAATGGAATGTGGAATGGAATGTGGAATGCAACGAAGGTAATGTGGAATGGAATATGGTAGGGAATGTTTAAACGAAAGTGGAAATTAATGGAATGAAATGTGGAATGGAACATGTAATGGAACGTGGAATGCAACGTGGAATGGAAAGTTGAATGGAATGGAATGGAATGTGGAATAGAATGGAATGGAATGTGGAATGGATTGGAATGCGATGTCGAATTGAATGGAATTTGGAATGGAATGGAATGGAAACTGGAATGGAGTGGAATGCAATATCGAATGGAATGGAATGTAGAATGGAATGTGGAATGGAATGTGGAATGGAATGTGGAATGGAATGGAATGAATTGTGGAATGAAATGTGGAATGGAAAGTGGAATGGAATGTGGAACGGAGCTAAATGTGGAATGTGGAATGGAATGTGGAGTGGAGTGTGGAATGACATGTGGAATGGAACGGAATGGAAAGTGGAATGGAATTTGGAGTGGAATGTGGAATGGAAAGTGAAATGGAATGGAATGGAATGTGGGTTGGAACGTAGAGCGGAATGTAACGGAACATGGAATGGAACGTGGAATGTAAGGTGGAATGGAATGGAATGGAAAGTGGAATGGAATGTGGAACGATTGGAATGTGGAAAGGAATGGAATGGAATGTGAGATGGAATGGAATGGAATGTGGAATGGAATTGAAAGTAGTATGTAATGCAATGTGGAATGGAATGTGAAATGGAACGCAGAATGAAATGTGCAATGGAAAGGAATGGAACGGGGAATGCAATCAAAAGGAACGTGTAATGGAACGTGTAAAAGAATGTGGAACGTAACATGGAAGGGAATGTCGGATGGAATGGAATGGAATGTGGAATTGAATGGAATGTAATGTGGAATGAAATGTGGAATGGAATGTAATGGAATGTGGAATGGAAAGTGGAATGGAATGGTGTGGATTGGAGAAAGGAATGTGTTTGGAATGTGGAATGGAATGGAATGGAATGGAATGTGGAATTTAATGTTGGAATGGAATGTTGAAAGATTGGAATGTGGAAAGGAACGGAATTGAAAGTGGAATGGAATGGAATTTAATGTGGAATGGAATGGAAAGGAATCTGTATTGAAATGTGGAATGGAATATGAAATGGAAGGTTGAATGAAATTTGCAATGGAACGGAATGCTATGTGGAATGCAATGGAATAGAACGTGTAATGGAACGTGTAATGGAACATGGAATGGAAAGTGGAATGTAATGTCGGATGGAATGGATTGAAATGTGGAATGGAATGGAATGGAATGTGGATTGGAAAGTTGAATGGAGCTTGGGATGGAACGTGGAATGGAATGTGGAATGGAACAGAATGGAATGCAGAATGGAATGGAATCTGTAATTGAAAGTGAAATGGAATGTGGAATGGAATTTTGAATGGAAAAGAATGGAATGTAGAATGGAACGCGGAATTGAATGGAATGGAACCTTGAATGGAATGGAATGGAATGTTGAATGGAATGGAAGGAAATATGGAATGCAACGTGGAATGCAATGGAATGGAACGTGGAAAGGAACGTGCAATGGAATCTCTCATAGAACGTAGAATGGAATGTGGAATGGAATGGAATGGAACGTCTAATGGAAAGTAGAATGGAACAGGGAATTGAATGGAATGGAAACTGGAATGGAATGTGGAATGGAATGTGGAATATAATGCAATGGAAGGTGGAATGGAATGGAATGGAAAGCGGAATGGAATGGAATGGAATATGGAATGGAATGTGCTATGGGATGTGGAAAAAAACGTAATGGAATGTGGAGTGGAATGTGGAATGGAATGGAATTGAAAATGGAAGGGAAAGCGGAATGGAATGTGGAATGGAACGGAATGTAACATGGAATGGAATGTGGAATGGAATGTGGAATGGAATGTGGAATGGAATCTGGAATAGAATGTAATGGAATGGAAAGGAACGTGGAATGTAATGTGGAATGGAATGGAATGGAATGTGGAATGGAATGTGGAAAGGAATGTGGAACTGGAGGGAATGGAATGTGGAATGGAATGGAATGGAAAGCGGAATGAGAGGTGGAATGGAAAGTGGAAAGGAATGTGGAATGGAATGCAATGGAATGTGGAATGGAATGGAATGGAATGTGGAATAGAATGGAATGGAATGGAACGTGGAGTGGAACGTGGAATGGAATTTCGAGTGGAACGTGGAACGGAATGTGGAATGGAACGTGAAATATAATAGAATGGAATGTGGAATGGATCGTGGAATGGAACGTGGAATGGAACGTGGAATGCAACGTGGAAAGAAACTTGGAATGGACATTGGAATGGAACGTGTAACGGAACGTGGAATGGAATGTGATGGAAAGTGGAATTTAACGTGGAATGGAAAGTCTAATTGAAAGTGGAATGGAACATGGAATGGAATGGAATGCAAAGTGGAATGGAATGTGGAAAGGAATGTGCAGTGTACTGGAATGGAATGTGGAATGGAACGTGGAATAGAATGAAATGGAATGCGGATTGGAACTTGAATGGAATGGAACATGGAATGGAACATGGAACGGAATGTGGAAGAGAACTTCGAATGGAATCTGCAATGGAATGTGGAATGGAACGTCGAATTGAATGGAATGGAAAGTGGAATGAAATGTGGAATGGAATGGAATGGAACGTGGAATGGACGTGGAATGGAACTTGGAATGGAATGTGGAGAGGAATGGAATGTAATGCAGAACGGAATGTGGAATGCAATGGAACGGAATGTGAAATGGAACGTGTAATAGAACTTGGAATGGAATGGAACGGAAAGTGGAATGAAATGTGGAATGGAATGGAATGGAATGTTGAATGGAATGGAAGGTGGAATGGAATGTGGAATGGAATGGAATGGAATGTTTAACTGGAATGGAATGATAAGTGGAATGGAATGAGGACTGCAATGGAATGCAATGTGGAATGGCATGGAATGGTAAGTGGAACGGAATGTTGAATGGAATGTGGAATGGAATGTGGAAGGGAATGGAATGGAATGTGGAATGGAATGTGGAATGGAGTGGAATGGAATGGAATGGAATGTGGAAAGGAATGTGGAATGGAATGTGGAATGGAACGGAATGGAATGTGGAATGGAATGTGGAATGGAACGTGGAAAGGAATGGAATGGATCATGGAATGGGATGGTTTGGAATGTGGTATGGTACGTGGAATGGAATGCAATGGAATGTGGAATGGAACAAGAAATGGAACGAGGAATGGAATGTAAAATGTAATGCGGAATGGAAAGTGGAATGGAAAGGAATAGAAAGTGTAGTGGAACGTGGAATGAAATGGAAAGGAATATGGAATGGAATGTGGAATTGACTGTGGAATGGAAGTTGAAATGGAACGTATAATGAATTGGAATGGAAATTGGAATGGAACGTGGAATAGAATGCAAGGCAATGTGGAATGGAATATGGAATGGAATGGAATGGAATGTGGAATGTAGTGTAATGGAATGTTGAATGGAATGTGGAATGGAATGTATGGGTATGCGGAGTGAAATGGAATGGAATATGGAATGGAATGTGGAATGCAATGTGGAATAGAAATTGGAAGGGAATGGAATGGATTGCGTAATGGAACGTGCAATGGAATGGAATGTAACGTGGAATGGAACTTGGGGTAGAACGTGGAATGGAACGTGGAATGTAATGTGGAATGCAGCGTGGAATTGAATGTGTAATGGAATGCAGAATGGAATGAAATGGAATGTGGAAAGGAAGGGAATGGAATGTGGAATCGAATGTGGAATGGAATGGAACGGAATGGAATGGGATGTGGAATGGAATGGTATGGAATGTGGAATGGAAAGGAATGGAATGTGGAATTAAAAGTGGAATGGAATGGAATGAAAAGTGGAATGGAATGTGGAATGGAATGTGGAATGGAATGTGGAATGGAAAGTGGAATGCAATGGAATGGATTTCGGAATGGAACATGGAATGGAACATGGAATGGAACGTGGAATGGAACATGGAATGGAACGTGGAATATGATGTGCAGTGTATTGTGGAAGGGAATGTGGCATGGAACGTGGAATAGAATGGAATGAAATGTGGAATGGAATGGCGAATGGAATTTAGAATGGAATATGGAATGTAATGTAATGTGGAGTAGAATGTGGAAAGCAATGTGTTATGGAATGAGGAATATAACGGAATGGAATGTGGAATGGAATGTGAAATGGTATGCGGAATGGAATGGAAACGAATGTGTTATGGAATGCGGAATAGAACGGAGTGGATTGTGGAATAGAATGTGGAATGGAATGGAATGGAATGTGGAATGGAATGTGAAACGGAATGTGAAATGCAATGGAAAGGAATCTAGCATGGGATGTGGAATGGAATGGAATGGAATGTGGAAAGTAATGTGCAATGGAATGGAATGAAATGGCGTGGAATGTGGAATGGAATGGAATGGAATGTGGAATGGAAACTAATGTGTAACGGAATGTGGAATGGAATGGTACGAAATGGAATGGAATGTGGAATAGAATGGAATGGAATGTGGAATGGAATGGAATGGAATGTGGAATGGAATGGAATGGAACGTGGAAAGGATGGTGGAATGGAACGTGGAATGGAATGGAATGGAAGGTTTAAAAGAATGCAATGAAATGGATGTGGAATGGTATGTGGAATGGAATGCGGAATGGAATGGAATGGAAAGCGTAATGGAATGGAATGGAAATTGGAATTTAATGGAATGGAATGTAAAACGGAATGCAAAGTGGAATGGAATAGAACGGAATGTGGATTGGAACGGAATGCAATGTGTAATACAATGGAATGGAATGGAATGGAAAGTGAAATGGTAAGTGGAATTGAATGTAAAATGGAAAGGGGAATGGAATCTGGAATGGAAAGTGGAAAGGAATGAAATGGAACGTGGAATGGATTGGAATGGAACGTGAAATGGATCATCGAATGGAACGTGGAATGGAATGTGGAAAGGAATGTGGAATGGAATGGAATGGAAAGTGGAATGGAATGTGCAAAGGAATGGAATGTGGAATGGAATAAGTAATGCAATGGAATGGAATGTTGTTGGAAAGTGGAATGGAATGTGGAATGGATAGTGAAATGAAACATAGAATGGAATGTGTAATGGAACAGAATGGAATGTGGAATGAAATGTGGAAAGGAACTTTAAATTGAACGTGGAATGGAATTGAATGGAACGTGCAATTGAATGTGGAATGCAATGGAATGGAATCTGGAATGGAATGTGCAATGGAATGCGGAATGTAACGGAATGGAATGTGGACTGTAATAGAATGGAATGAGGAATTTAATGCAATGTAATGTGGAATGCAATGTGGAAAGGAATGGAATGGTATGTTGAATGGAATGTTGAGTGGAATATGGAATGGAATGTGGAATGGAATGGAATGGAGTGTGGAGTGGAATGGAAATTAATGGTAGGGAATATGGAATGTAATGGAATGGAATGTGGAAAGGAATGTGGAAAGGAACATGCAATGGAACGAGGAATGGAACATGGGATGGAACGTGGAATGGAATGTGGAATGGAATGTAGATTGTAATGTGGAATGGAAAGTGGAATGAAATGTAATGTAATGGAATGTGTAATGGAATGTGGAATGGATTGGAATGGGACGTGGAGTGGAATGTGGAATGGAATGTGGAAGGGAACGTGGAACGGAATGTAATTTGGAACGCAATGGAAAGTAATTTGGAATGGAATGTGAAATGGAATGTTGAATGGAATGTGAAATGGAATGTTGAATGGAATGTGGAATGGAATGGGAAATGGAATGTGGAATGGAATGGAATGGAATGTGAAATGGAATGTGGAACGGAAAGTGAAGTGGAATGTAGAATTGAATGGAATGGAGTGTGGAATGGAACGTGGAATTGAATTTAATGGAACGTGGATTGGCACGTGGAATGGAATGGAATGCATCGTGGAACAAAATGTTGAATGGAACGTGGAATGGAACGTGGAATGGAATGGAAACGAATGTGGAATGGAATGTGGAATGGAATGTGGCATGGAATGTGAAATGCGTGGAATGGAATGGAACGGAATGTGGAATGGAATGTAGAATGGAATGTGGAATAGGATGGAATGGAATGTGGAATGGAATGGAATGGATTGCGTAATGGAATGTGGAATGGGATGGAATGGAATGTGGAATGGATTGTGGAAAGGAATGTGGAATGTAATGGAATGGAATGTGGAATTGAATGTGGAACGGATTGTGGAATGGAATGTGGAATGGAATGCAATGGAATGTGGAATGGAATGGAATGGAGTGTGCAATGGAATCTGGAACGGAATGAAATGCATTGTGGAATGGAATGTGGAAAGGAATGTGGAAAGGAATGTGGAATGGAATGGAATGGATGGTGGAATGCAATATGGAATGGAGTGTGAAATGGAATGTGAAAGGGAACGGAATGGAATGTAGATTGTAATGTGTAATGGAACGGAATGGAATGTGGAATGGAATGTGGAATTCAGTGAGGAATGTAATGCGCAATGGAACGGAATGGAAGGTGGAATGGAATGTGGAATGGAATGTAGAATGGAACGTGAAACGTATTGGAATTCAATGGGCAATTGAAAGTGGAATGGAATGGAATGGGAAGTGGAATGGAATGTGCAATGCAATATTTAATGGAATGTAGATTGGAACGTGGAATGGAAAGTGGAATGGAATGGAATGGAATGTGTAATGTAACGTGGAATGGAATGGAATGGGACGTGGAGTGGAATGTGGAAGGGAATTTGAAATGGAATGTTGAATAGAATGTGGAATGGAATGGGAAATGGAATGTGGAATGGAATGGAATTGAATGGAATGGAAAGTGCAATTTAATGTTCAATGGAATGGAATGGAATGGAATAGAAAGGAACTTGGAATGGAACGTGGAATGGAAGGTGGAATGGAATGGAATGGAACATGGAATGGAATATGTTTTGGAATGTAGATTGGAATGTGGAATGGAAAGTGGAATGGAAAGGAAGGGAATGTTTAATGGAACGTGGAATGGAATGGAATGGGACGTGGAGTGGAATGTGGAATGAAATGCGAAATGGAATGTTGAATGGAATGTGGAATGGAATAGAGTGGAATGGAATGTAGATTGGAATGGAATGGAATGGAATAGAATGTGGAATGCAATGTGGAATGGAATTCAATGTGTAATGGAATGAGTAATGGACTGGAATGGAGTGGAATGTAACGAAATGTGGAATGGAATGGAGTAGAATGGAATGGAATGTGAATTGGAAAGTGGAATGTAATGGAATGTAAAGTGGAATGGAATAGAATGGAATGTGAAATGGATTGGAATGTAATTGAATGTAAATTACAATGGAATGGAATCGAAAGGAATGTGGAATGGTTTGGAATGTGGAATACAATAAATGTAATCGAACGCAAATTGGAATGGAATAGCATGTGGAAAGGAAGGGAATGAATTGGAATGGAATGTGGAATGAAATGTAATGGAACAAGGAATGGAATGTGGAATGGAAAGGAATGGAATGTGGAAAGCAACGTGGAAAGTAATGGAATGGAACGTGAAATGGATTGGAAAGTAACGTATAATGGAATGAGGAATGGAATGGAATGGAATGTGGAATGGAATGAGAAATGATATGGAAAGGATTGTGGAATGGAATGTGGAAATGAATGGAATGTGGAATGGAATGTTGAATATAATGTAATGTGGAATGGAAGGTGGAATGGAATGGAAAGGAAGGTGAAATGGTATGGAGTAGAATGTGGAATGGAATGTGGAATGGAGTAGAATGGAAAGTGGAATGGAATGGAATAGGAGGTAGAATGGAATGGAATGTGGAATGGAATGGAATGGAATGCGGAATGGAATCTGGAATGAAATCTGGAAAGGAATGGAATGGAATTCAATGTGGAATGGAATGGAATGGAATGTGTAATGGAATGGAATGGAATGTGTAATGGAATGGAATGGAATGTGGAATGGAATGGAATGGAATGGAATGGAAGGTGGAATGGAATGTAATGGAGGGGAAAGGAATGTAGAATTGAAAGTGGAATGAAATGGAATGGAATTGAATGGAATGGAAAGGAATGTGAAATGGAATGTGGAATGGAATCAGGAAGGGAATGTGGAATGGAATGGATTGGAAAGGAATGTGTAAAGGAATGGAATGGAATGTGGAATTGAATGGAAGGTAACGGAATGGAATGTGGAATGGAAACTGGAATGTAATGCAATGGAATGGAAAGGAATGTGGGATGGAAATTGGGATGCAATGGAATGGAATGTGGAATGGAATGCAATGTAATGTGGAATGCACTGGAATGTAATGGAATGTGGATTGCAATGGAATGGAATCGAATGGAGTGCGCAATGGAATGGAATGAGGAATGGAATGGAATGGAATGGAATGTGCAATCGAAGGGAATGTAATTTAATGGAATGTGGAATGGAATGGAAAGGGCTATGGAATGGAGTGTGGAATGGAATGGAATGGAATGTGAAATGGAAGGTGGAAAGTAATGGAAAGGAAGGTGGAATGGAGTGGAATGTTATGTGTAATGGAATGAGGAAGGGAATGGAATAGAAAGGAATGGAATGTGGAATGGAATGGAATGGAATATGGGATATAACGTGGAATGAAATGGAATGTGGAATGGAATGTGGAATGTAAAGGAATGTTAAATGGAATGGATTAGAATGTGGGATGGAATGGAATGGAATGTGTGATGGAATGAATGGAATGTGGAATGGAATGGAATGAAATGAGGAAGGGAATGGAATGGAATGGAATGTGTACTGGAATGGAATGGAATGGAATGGAATGTGGAATGTAATGGAATGGAATGTGGAATGGAATGTGGAATGGAGTGGAGTAGAATGTGGAAAGGAATTGAATGGAGGGTTGAATGTAATGGATAGGAATGTGGAATGGAATGGATTGGAATCAGGAAAGGAATGGAATGGAATGGACTGTGGACTGGAATTTAATGTAATGGAATGGAAAGTGGAATGCAATTTGGAATGAAATATGGAATGGAATGGAATGGAATGTTGATTAAATTGGAAAGGAATGTGGAATGGAATGGAATGGAATGTGGAGTAGATGGGAAATTAATGTAATGTGGATTGCAATGGAAAGAAATGAAATGGAATGTGGAGTTGAATGGAATGGAATGTGGAATGGAATGGAATGGAATGTGGAATGGAATGGAAAGGAATTTAAAATGGAATGGAATGGAATGTGGAATGGAAGGGAATGCAATGTAATGGAATGTGGAATGGAAGGCAATGGAATGTCTTGGAATGTGGAAAGGAATGGAATGGAATATGGAATGGAATGTGGAATTAAATGGAATGGAAACTGGAATGGAACATGGAAAGTAACGGAAGTGATAGTGAAATGGAACGGATTGTAGTGCGTAAAGGAATGAGGAATGGAATGGAATATAATGGAATGGAATGTGAAATGTGGAATGGAATGAAATGTGGAATGGAATGTGGAATGGAATTGAATGCAATGCGGAATGATATTGAGTGGAATGTGCAATGGAATGTGTAATGTAGTGGAATGGAAAGTGGAATGGAGTGTGGAATATAATGAACAGGAATGTTGAATGATAAGTAATGGAATCTGGAATGGAATGGAAAGGAATGGAATGGAATGTGGACTGGAATAGAACGGAATGGGATGGAATGTGGAAAGGACAGGAATGGAATGTAAAATGGAATGTG